>NW_025535454.1:0-97590 GCF_020615455.1 Coregonus clupeaformis | reverse complement strand
GTACTCGTTCATTTACATAGTAGTACTTACTATACCGCCTGGAGCTATCTAGTACACGTTCATTTACAAGTAATATTTCCTACTATACCGCCTGAGTATCGGGACACGTTCATTTATATAGTAGTACTTACTATATCAGCCTGGAGTTATCTGGTACACGTTCATTTACATAGTAGTATACTTACTATACATGCCTGGAGCTATCTGGTACACGTTCATTTACATAGTAGTACACTATACCGCCTGGAGCTATCTGGTACACGTTCATTTACATAGTAGTACTTACTATACCGCACTGGAGCTATCTGGTACACGTTCATTTACATAGTAGTACTAACTATACCGCTGAGTATCTGGTACACGTTCATTTACATAGTACAACTTGTAGTACTTACTATACCGCCTGAGCTATCTGGTACACGTTCAGATGAATAGTAGTACTTACTATACCGCCTGGAGCTATCTGGTACACGTTCATTTACATAGTAATACTTACTATACCGCCTGGAGCTATCTGGTACACGTTCAGATGAATAGTAGTACTTACTAACCGCCTGAGCTATCTGGTACAACGTTCATTTACATAGTAGTACTTACTATACCCGCCTGGAGCTATCTGGTACACGTTCATTTACATAGTAGTACTACTATACCGCCTGGAGCCTTTATCTGGTACACGTTCATTTACAATAGTAGTCACTTACTATACCGCCTGGAGCTATCTGGTACACGTGTTCATTTACATAGTAGTACTTACTATTACCGCCTGGAGCTATCTGTTACATCGTTCATTTACATAAGTAGTACTTACTATACCGCCTGGAGCTATCTAGTACACGTTCATTTTACATAGTAATACCTACTATACCGCCTGGAGCTATCTGGTCACGTTCAGATGAATAGTAGCACTTACTATACCGCCTGGAGCTATCTGGTACACGTTCATTTACATAGTAGTACTTACTACATCTCTCGCCTGGAGCTATCTGTTACACGTTCATTTACATGTAGTACTACTATACCGCCTGGAGCTATCTGGTACACGTTCATTTACATAGTAGTACCTACTTCATACCGCCTGCGAGCTATCTGGTATCACGTTCATTTACATAGTAGTACTACTATACCCTGGGGCTATCTGGTACCTACGTTCATTTACATAGTAATACTTACTATACCGCCTGGAGCTATCTGGTACACGTTCATTTACATAGTAGTACCCCACTATACCGCCTGGAGCTATCTGGGTACACGTTCATTTACATAGTAGTACTTACCTATACCGCTCTGGAGCAATCTAGTGCACATTCAGATCAATAGTAGTACTTACTACACCGCCTGGAGCATTATTACCTATCTGGTTTTCAGGTTCATTTACATAGTAGTACTTACTATATCGCCTGGAGCTTTATCTGGTACACATTCAGATAAATAGTAGCACTTACTATACCACCTGGAGCTATCTGGTACACGTTCAGATGAATAGAGCAATGTACCATACCACCTGGAGCTATCTGGTACACGTTCATTTACATAGTAGTACTTACTATACCGCCTGGAGCTATCTGGTACACGTTCATTTACATAGTAATACTTACTATACCATATGGAGCTATCTGGTACACGGTTCAGATGAATAGTAGCACTTACTATACCACCTGGAGCTATCTGGTACACGTTCATTTGCTATAGTAGTACTTACTATACCACAGCCTATCTGGTACACGTTCATTTACATAGTAGTATGCTTACTATACCTGCATAGAGCTATCTGGTCTCATGCTCATTTACATAGTAGTACTTACTATACCGCCTGGAGCTATCTGGTACACGTTCATTTACATAGTAGTACTTACTATACCGCCTGGAGCTATCTGGTACACGTTCATTTGCATAGTAGTACTTACTATACCGCCTGGAGCTATCTGGTACACGTTCATTTACATAGTAGTACTTACTATACCGCCTGGAGCTATCTGGTACACGTTCATTTACATAGTAGTACTTACTATACCGCTCTGGAGCTATCTGGTACACGTTCATTTACATAGTAGTACTTACTATACCGCCTGGAGCTATCTGGTACACGTTCATTTACATAGTAGTACTTACTATATCCTCTGGAGCTATCTGGTACACGTTCATTTACATAGTAGTACTTACTATACCGCCTGGAGCTATCTGGTACACGTTCATTTACATAGTAGTACTTACTATACCGCCTGGAGCTATCTGGTACACGTTCATTTGCATAGTAGTACTTACTATACCGCCTGGAGCCATCTGGTACACGTTCATTTACATAGTAGTACTTACTATACCGCCTGGAGCTATCTGGTACACATTCAGATAAATAGTAATACTTACTATACGCCTGGAGCTATCTGGTACACGTTCATTTACATAGTAGTACTTACTATACCGCCTGGAGCTATCTGGTACACGTTCATTTACATAGTAGTACTTACTATACCGCCTGGAGCTATCTGGGTACACATTCAGATAAATAGTAGTACTTTACTATACCGCCTGGAGCTATCTGGTACACGTTCATTTACATAGTAGTACTTACTATACCCTCTGGAGCTATCTGGTACACGTTCATTTACATAGTAGCACTTACTATACCGCCTGGAGCTATCTAGTACACGTTCATTTACATAGTAGTACTTACTATACCGCCTGGAGCTATCTGGTACACGTTCATTTACATAGTAGTACTTACTATACCGCCATGGAGCTATCTGGTACACGTTCATTTACATAGTAGTACTTACTATACCGCTTCTGAGCTATCTGGTACACGCTCAGATGAATAGTAGCACTTACTATACCGCCTGGAGCTATCTGGTACACGTTCATTTACATAGTAGTACTTACTATACCGCCTGGAGCTATCTGGTACACGTTCATTTACATAGTAGCACTTACTATACCGCCTGGAGCCTATCTGGTACACGTTCATTTACATAGTAGTACTTACTATACCGCTCTGGAGCTATCTGGTACACGTTCATTTACATAGTAGTACTTACTATACCGCCTGGAGCTATCTAGTACACGTTCATTTACATAGTAGTACTTACTATACCGCCTGGAGCTATCTGGTACATGGCAATTTTACATAGTAGTACTCCTACTAAAACCGCCTGGAGCTATCTAGTACACGTTCATTTACATAGTAGCACTTACTATACCGCCTGGAGCTATCTAGTACACGTTCATTTACATAGTAGTACTTACTATACCGCCTAGAGCTATCTGGTACACGTTCATTTACATAGTAGTACTTACTATACCGCCTGAGCTATCTGGTACACGTTCATTTACATAGTAGTACTTACTATACCGCCTGGAGCTATCTAGTACACGTTCATTTACATAGTAATACTTACTATACCGCCTGGAGCTATCTGGTACACGTTCATTTACATAGTAGTACTTACTATACTGCCTGGAGCTATCTGGTACACGTTCATTTACATAGTAGTACTTACTATACCGCCTGGAGCTATCTGGTACACATTCAGATAAATAGTAGTACTTACTATACCGCCTGGAGCTATCTGGTACACGTTCATTTACATAGTAGTACTTACTATACCTGCTGAGCTATCTGGTACCACGTTCATTTACATAGTAGCACTTACTATACCGCCTGGAGCTATCTAGTACACGTTCATTTACATAGTAGTACTTACTGCCACCGCCTGGAGCTATCTGGTACACGTTCATTTACATAGTAGTACTTCTATACCGCCTGGAGCTATCTGGTACACGTTCATTTACATAGTAGTACTTACTATACCGCCTGGAGCTATCTGGTACACGTTCAGATGAATAGTAGCACCTACTATACCGCCTGGAGCTATCTGGTACATCGTTCATTTACATAGTAGTACTTACTTATACCGCCTGGAGCTATCTGGTACACGTTCATTTACATAGTAGCACTTACTATACCGCCTGGAGCTATCTGGTACACGTTCATTTACATAGTAGTACTTACTATACCGCCTGGAGCTATCTGGTACACGTTCATTTACATAGTAGTACTTACTATACCCCTGGAGCTATCTAGTACACGTTCATTTACATAGTAGTACTTACTATACCGTCTGGAGCTATCTGTTACACGTTCATTTACATAGTAGTACTTACTAAACCGTTTGGAGCTATCTAGTACACGTTCATTTACATAGTAGCACTTACTATACCGCCTGGAGCTATCTAGTACACGTTCATTTTACATAGTAGTACTTACTATACCTCCCTGGAGCTATCTGGTACACGTTCATTTACATAGTAGTACTTACTATACCGCCTGGAGCTATCTGGTACACGTTCATTTTCACATGTAGTAGTGCTTACTATACCGCTCTGGAGCTATCTAGTACACGTTCATTTACATAGTAATACTTACTATACCGCCTGAGAGTTATCTGGTACACGTTCATTTACATAGTAGTACTTACTATACCGCCTGAGCTATCTGGTACACGTTCATTTACATAGTAGTACTTACTATACCCGTGGAGCAATCTGGTACACGTTCATTTACATAGTAGTACTTACTATACCGCCTGGAGCTATCTGGTACACGTTCATTTACATAGTAGTACTTACTATACCACCTGGAGCTATCTGGTACACGTTCATTTACATAGTAGTACTTACTATACCGCCTGGAGCTATCTGGTACACGTTCATTTACATAGTAGTACTAACTATACCGCCTGGAGCTATCTGGTACACGTTCATTTACCATAGTAGTACTTACTATACCGCCTGATGCTATCTGGTACACGTTCAGATGAATAGTAGTACTTACTATACCACCTGGAGCTATCTGGTACACGTTCATTTACATAGTAATACTTACTATACCGCCTGGAGCTATCTGGTACACGTTCAGATGAATAGTAGTACTTACTATACCGCCTGGAGCTATCTGGTACACGTTCATTTACATAGTAATACTTACTATACCGCCTGGAGCTATCTGGTACACGTTCATTTACATAGTAGTACTTACTATACCGCCTGGAGCTATCTGGTACACGTTCATTTACATAGTAGTACTTTACTATACCGCCTGGAGCTATCTGGTACACATTCAGATAAATAGTAGTACCTACTATACCGCCTGGAGCTATCTGGTACACGTTCATTTACATAGTAGTACTTACTATACCGCCTGGAGCTATCTGGTACACGTTCATTTACATAGTAGTACTTACTATACCGCCTGGAGCTATCTGGTACACGTTCATTTACATAGTAGTACTTACTATACCGCCTGGAGCTTATCTGGTACACGTTCATTTACATAGTAATACTTACTATACCGCCTGAGCTATCTGGTACACGTTCATTTACATAGTAGTACTTACTATACCGCCTGGAGCTATCTAGTGCACATTCAGATAAATAGTAGCACTTACTATACCGCCTGGAGCTATCTGGTACACGTTCATTTACATAGTAGTACTTACTATACCACCTGGAGCTATCTGGTACACGTTCATTTACATAGTAGTACTTACTATACCGCCTGGAGCTATCTGGTACACGTTCATTTACATAGTAGTACTTACTATACACGCCTGTAGCTATCTGGTACACATTCAGATAAATAGTAGTACTTACTATACCGCCTGGAGCCTATCTGGTACACGTTCATTTACATAGTAGTACTTACTATACCGCCTGGAGCTATCTGGTACACGTTCATTTACATAGTAGTACTTACTATACCGCCTAGAGCTATCTGGTACACGTTCATTTACATAGTAGTACTTACTATACCGCCTGTAGCTATCTGGTACACGTTCATTTACATAGTAGTACTTACTATACCGCCTGGAGCTATCTGGTACACGTTCATTTACATAGTAGTACTCACTATACCGCCTGGAGCTATCTGGGTACACGTTCATTTACATAGTAGTACTTACTATACCGCCTGGAGCTATCTGGTACACGTTCATTTACATAGTAGCACTTACTATACCGCCTGGAGCTATCTGGTACACGTTCATTTACATAGTAGTACTTACTATACCGCCTGGAGCTTATCTAGTGCACATTCAGATAAATAGTAGTACTTACTATACCGCCTGGAGCTATCTGGTACACGTTCATTTACATAGTAGTACTTACTATACCGCTCTGGAGCTATCTGGTACGATTCATTTACATAGTAGTACTTACTATACCGCCTGGAGCTATCTGGTACACGTTCATTTACATAGTAATACTTACTATACCGCCTGGAGCTATCTGGTACACGTTCATTTACATAAGTAGTACTTACTATACCACCTGGAGCTATCTGGTACACATTCAGATAAATAGTAGTACTTACTATACACTTCTGGAGCTATCTGGTACACGTTCATTTACATAGTAGTACTTACTATACCGCCTGGAGCTATCTGGTACACGTTCATTTACATAGTAGTACTTACTATACCGCCTGGAGCTATCTGGTACACGTTCATTTACATAGTAATACTTACTATACCGCCTGGAGCTATCTGGTACACGTTCATTACATAGTAGTACTTACTATACCGCCTGGAGCTATCTGGTACACGTTCATTTACATAGTAGTACTTACTATACCGCCTGGAGCTATCTGGTACACGTTCATTTACATAGTAGTACTTACTATACCGCCTGGAGCTATCTGGTACACGTTCATTTACATAGTAGTACTTACTATACCGCTTCTGGAGCTATCTAGTGCACATTCAGATAAATAGTAGCACTTACTATACCGCCTGGAGCTATCTGGTACACGTTCATTTACATAGTAGTACTTACTATACCGCCTGGAGCTATCTGGTACACGTTCATTTACATAGTAGTACTTACTATACCGGGCCTGGAGCTATCTGGTACACGTTCATTTACATAGTAGTACTTACTATACCGCCTGGAGCTATCTGGTACACGTTCATTTACGATAGTAGTACTTACTATACCGCCTGGAGCTATCTGGGTACACGTTCATTTACATAGTAGTACTTACTATACCGCCTGGAGCTATCTGGTACACGTTCATTTACATAGTAGTACTTACTATACCGCCTGGAGCTATCTGGTACACGTTCATTTACATAGTAGTACTTACTATACCGCCTGGAGCTATCTGGTACACGTTCATTTACATAGTAGTACTTACTATACCGCCTGGAGCTATCTGGTACTGGCGTTCATTTACATAGTAGTACTTACTATACCGCCTGGAGCTATCTGGTACACATTCAGATAAATAGTAATACTTACTATACCGCCTGGAGCTTTGATACTGTTGCAAAGCTAACTAAAAAGCAGCATTCCCCAAGAGAGGATGGTTTTCACTTCAGCAGTGATAAATTCATGAACTTCTTTGAGGAAAAGATCATGACCATTAGAAAGCAAATTACGGACTCCTCTTTGAATCTGCGTATTCCTCCAGGGCTTAGCTGTCCTGGATCTGCACACTCTGCGAGGGCCTGGGATCGGGAGAGACACTTAAGTGTTTTAGTACTATATCTCTTGACACAATGATGAAAATAATCATGGCCTCTAAACCTTCAAGCTGCATACTGGATCCTATTCCTACTAAACTGCTGAAGGAGCTGCTTCCTGTGCTTGGCCCTCTATGTTGAACATAATAAACAGCTCTCTATCCACCGGATGTGTACCAAACTCACTAAAGTGGCAGTGATAAAGCCTCTCTTGAAAAAAAGCCAAACCTTGACCCGGAAAATATAAAAAACTATCGGCCTATTCGAATCTTCCATTCCTCTCAAAAATTTTAGAAAAAAGCTGTTGCGCAGCAACTCACTGCCTTTCTGAAGACAAACAATGTATACGAAATGCTTCAGTCTGGTTTTAGACCCCATCATAGCACTGAGACTGCACTTGTGAAGGTGGTAAATGACCTTTAATGGCGTCAGACCGAGGCTCTGCATCTGTCCTCGTGCTACTAGACCTTAGTGCTGCCCTTTGACACCATCGATCACCACATTCTTTTGGAGAGACTGGAAACCCAAATTGGTCTACACGGACAAGTTCTGGCCTGGTTTAGATCCTACCTGTCGGAAAGATATCAGTTTGTCTCTGTGAATGGTCTGTCCTCCGACAAATCAACTGTACATTTCGGTGTTCCTCAAGGTTCCGCTTTTAGGACCACTATTGTTTTCACTATATATTTTACCTCTTGGGGATGTTATTCGAAAACATAATGTTAACTTTCACTGCTATGCGGATGACACACAGCTGTCACATTTCAATGAAGCATGGTGAAGCCCCAAAATTGCCTCGCTAGAAGCCTGTGTTTCAGACATAAGGAAGTGGATGGCTGAAAACTTTTACTTTTAAACTCGGACAAAACAGAGATGCTTGTTCTAGGTCCCAAGAAACAAAGAGATCTTCTGTTAAATCTGACAATTCATCTTGATGGTTGTAAAGTCGTCTCAAATAAAACTGTGAAGGACCTAGGCGTTACTCTTGACCCTGATCTCTCCTTTTGACGAACATATCAAGACTGTTTCAAGGACAGCTTTTTTTCCATCTACGTAACATTGCAAAAATCAGAAATTTTCTGTCCAAAAATGATGCAGAAAAATTAATCCATGCATTTGTTACTTCTAGATTAGACTACTGCAATGCTCTATTTTCCGGCTACTCCGGATAAAGCACTAAATAAACTTCAGTTAGTGCTAAATACGGCTGCTAGAATCCTGACTAGAACCAAGAAATTTGATCATATTACTCCAGTGCTAGCTTCCCTACACTGGCTTCCTGTTAAGGCAAGGGCTGATTTCAAGGTTTTTCTGTTAACCTATAAAGCGTTACATGGGCTTGCTCCTACCTATCTTTCCGAGTTGGTCCTGCCGTACATACCAATACGTACGCTACGGTCACAAGACGCAGGCCTCCTAATTGTCCCTAGAATTTCTAAGCAAACAGCGGGAGGCAGGGCTTTCTCCTATAGATCTCCATTTTTATGGAACAGTCTGCCTACCCATGTGAGAGACGCAGACTCGGTCTCAACCTTTAAGTCTTTACTGAAGACTTATCTCTTCAGTAGGTCATATGATTGAGTGTAGTCTGGCCCAGGAGTGTGAAGGTGAACGGAAAGGCTGGAGCAACGAACAGCCCTTGCTGTCTCTGCCGGGCCGGTTCCCTCTCCACTGGGGTTCTCTGCCTCTAACCCTGTTGCAGGGGCTGAGTCACTGGCTTGCTGGTGCTCTTTCATGCCGTCCCTGGGAGGGGTGCGTCACTTGAGTGGGTTGAGTTACTGACGTGATCTTCCTGTCTGGGTTGCGCCCCCCTTGGTTTGTGCTGTGGTGGAGACCTCTGTGGGCTATACTGGCCTTGTCTCAGGATTGTAAGTTGGTGGTTGGGGATATCCCTCTAGTGGTGCGGGGGCTGTGCTTTGGCCGGAGTGGGTGGGGTTATATCCTTCCTGTTTGGCCCTGTCCGGGGTTTCTTCGGATGGGGCCACAGTGTCTCCGGACCGCTCCTGTCTCAGCCTCCAGTATTTATGCTGCAGTAGTTTATGTGTCGGGGGCTGGGGTTAGTTGGTTATACCTGGAGTACTTCTCCTGTCTTATCCAGTGTCCTGTGTGAATTTAAGTATGCTCTCTCTAATTCTCTCGTTCTCTCTTTCTCTCTGAGAACCTGAGCCCTAGGACCATACGTCAGGACTACCGGGCATGATGACACCTTGCTGTCCCCAGTCCGCCTGGCCTTGCTGCTATTCCAGTTTCAACTGTTCTGCCTGCGGCTACAAACCCCTACCTGTCCCAGACCTGCTGTTTTCAACTCTAAATGATCGGCTATGAAAAGCCAACTGAGAGACCTGAGCCCTAGGACCATATCGTCGGGACTACCGGCCGTGGTGACTCCTTGCTGTCCCCAGTCCGCCTGGCCTTGCTGCTATTCCAGTTTAAACTGTTCTGCCTGCGGTTATGGAACCCCTACCTGTCCCAGACCTGCTGTTTTAAACTCTAATGATCGGCTATAGAAAAGCCAACTGAGATTTATTCCTGATTATTATTTGACCATGCTTGTCACTTATGAACATTTTTGAACATCTTGGCATGGTTCTGTTATAATCTCCACCCGGCACAGCCAGAAGAGGACTGGCCACCCCCTCATAGCCTGGTTCCTCTCTAGGTTTCTTCCTAGGTTTTGCCTTTCTAGGGAGTTTTTCCTAGCCACCGTGCTTCTACACCTGCATTACTAGCTGTTTGGGGTTTTAGGCTGGGTTTCTGTACAGCACTTCGAGATATTAGCTGATGTAAGAAGGGCTATATAAAATAAAATTGATTGATTGATTGATTGGAGCTATCTGGTACACGTTCATTTACATAGTAGTACTTACTATACTGCCTGGAGCTATCTGGTACACGTTCATTTACATAGTAGTACTTACTATACCGCCTGGAGCTATCTGGTACACATTCAGATAAATAGTAGTACTTACTATACCGCCTGGAGCTATCTGGTACACGTTCATTTACATAGTAGTACTTACTATACCGCCTGGAGCTATCTGGTACACGTTCATTTACATAGTAGCACTTACTATACCGCCTGGAGCTATCTAGTACACGTTCATTTACATAGTAGTACTTACTATACCGCCTGGAGCTATCTGGTACACGTTCATTTACATAGTAGTACTTACTATACCGCCTGGAGCTATCTGGTACACGTTCATTTACATAGTAGTACTTACTATACCGCCTGGAGCTATCTGGTACACGTTCAGATGAATAGTAGCACTTACTATACCGCCTGGAGCTATCTGGTACACGTTCATTTACATAGTAGTACTTACTATACCGCCTGGAGCTATCTGGTACACGTTCATTTACATAGTAGCACTTACTATACCGCCTGGAGCTATCTGGTACACGTTCATTTACATAGTAGTACTTACTATACCGCCTGGAGCTATCTGGTACACGTTCATTTACATAGTAGTACTTACTATACCGCCTGGAGCTATCTAGTACACGTTCATTTACATAGTAGTACTTACTATACCGTCTGGAGCTATCTGGTACACGTTCATTTACATAGTAGTACTTACTAAACCGCCTGGAGCTATCTAGTACACGTTCATTTACATAGTAGCACTTACTATACCGCCTGGAGCTATCTAGTACACGTTCATTTACATAGTAGTACTTACTATACCGCCTGGAGCTATCTGGTACACGTTCATTTACATAGTAGTACTTACTATACCGCCTGGAGCTATCTGGTACACGTTCATTTACATAGTAGTACTTACTATACCGCCTGGAGCTATCTAGTACACGTTCATTTACATAGTAATACTTACTATACCGCCTGGAGCTATCTGGTACACGTTCATTTACATAGTAGTACTTACTATACCGCCTGGAGCTATCTGGTACACGTTCATTTACATAGTAGTACTTACTATACCGCCTGGAGCAATCTGGTACACGTTCATTTACATAGTAGTACTTACTATACCGCCTGGAGCTATCTGGTACACGTTCATTTACATAGTAGTACTTACTATACCGCCTGGAGCTATCTGGTACACGTTCATTTACATAGTAGTACTTACTATACCGCCTGGAGCTATCTGGTACACGTTCATTTACATAGTAGTACTAACTATACCGCCTGGAGCTATCTGGTACACGTTCAGATGAATAGTAGTACTTACTATACCGCCTGGAGCTATCTGGTACACGTTCATTTACATAGTAATACTTACTATACCGCCTGGAGCTATCTGGTACACGTTCAGATGAATAGTAGTACTTACTATACCGCCTGGAGCTATCTGGTACACGTTCATTTACATAGTAGTACTTACTATACCGCCTGGAGCTATCTGGTACACGTTCATTTACATAGTAGTACTTACTATACCGCCTGGAGCTATCTGGTACACGTTCATTTACATAGTAGTACTTACTATACCGCCTGGAGCTATCTGGTACACGTTCATTTACATAGTAGTACTTACTATACCGCCTGGAGCTATCTGGTACACGTTCATTTACATAGTAGTACTTACTATACCGCCTGGAGCTATCTGGTACACGTTCATTTACATAGTAGTACTTACTATACCGCCTGGAGCTATCTAGTACACGTTCATTTACATAGTAGTACTTACTATACCGCCTGGAGCTATCTGGTACACGTTCATTTACATAGTAGTACTTACTATACCGCCTGGAGCTATCTGGTACACGTTCATTTACATAGTAGTACTTACTATACCGCCTGGAGCTATCTAGTACACGTTCATTTACATAGTAATACTTACTATACCGCCTGGAGCTATCTGGTACACGTTCATTTACATAGTAGTACTTACTACTACCGCCTGGAGCTATCTGGTACACGTTCATTTACATAGTAGTACTTACTATACCGCCTGGAGCTATCTGGTACACGTTCATTTACATAGTAGTACTTACTATACCGCCTGGAGCTATCTGGTACACGTTCATTTACATAGTAGTACTTACTATACCGCCTGGAGCTATCTGGTACACGTTCATTTACATAGTAGTACTTACTATACCGCCTGGAGCTATCTGGTACACGTTCATTTACATAGTAGTACTAACTATACACGCCTGGAGCTATCTGGTACACGTTCATTTACATAGTAGTACTTACTATACCGCCTGGAGCTATCTGGTACACGTTCAGATGAATAGTAGTACTTACTATACCGCCTGGAGCTATCTGGTACACGTTCATTTACATAGTAATACTTACTATACCGCCTGGAGCTATCTGGTACACGTTCAGATGAATAGTAGTACTTACTATACCGCCTGGAGCTATCTGGTACACGTTCATTTACATAGTAGTACTTACTATACCGCCTGGAGCTATCTGGTACACGTTCATTTACATAGTAGTACTTACTATACCGCCTGGAGCTATCTGGTACACGTTCATTTACATAGTAGTACTTACTATACCGCCTGGAGCTATCTGGTACACGTTCATTTACATAGTAGTACTTACTATACCGCCTGGAGCTATCTGGTACACGTTCATTTACATAGTAGTACTTACTATACCGCCTGGAGCTATCTAGTACACGCTTCATTTACATAGTAATACTTACTATACCGCCTGGAGCTATCTGGTACACGTTCAGATGAATAGTAGCACTTACTATACCGCCTGGAGCTATCTGGTACACGTTCATTTACATAGTAGTACTTACTATACCGCCTGGAGCTATCTGGTACACGTTCATTTACATAGTAGTACTTACTATACCGCCTGGAGCTATCTGGTACACGTTCATTTACATAGTAGTACTTACTATACCGCCTGGAGCTATCTGGTACACGTTCATTTACATAGTAGTACTTACTATACTGCCTGGGGCTATCTGGTACACGTTCATTTACATAGTAATACTTACTATACCGCCTGGAGCTATCTGGTACACGTTCATTTACATAGTAGTACTTACTATACCGCCTGGAGCTATCTGGTACACGTTCATTTACATAGTAGTACTTACTATACCGCCTGGAGCAATCTAGTGCACATTCAGATAAATAGTAGTACTTACTATACCGCCTGGAGCTATCTGGTACACGTTCATTTACATAGTAGTACTTACTATACCGCCTGGAGCTATCTGGTACACATTCAGATAAATAGTAGCACTTACTATACCACCTGGAGCTATCTGGTACACGTTCAGATGAATAGTAGCACTTACTATACCACCTGGAGCTATCTGGTACACGTTCATTTACATAGTAGTACTTACTATACCGCCTGGAGCTATCTGGTACACGTTCATTTACATAGTAATACTTACTATACCGCCTGGAGCTATCTGGTACACGTTCAGATGAATAGTAGCACTTACTATACCACCTGGAGCTATCTGGTACATCGTTCATTTACATAGTAGTACTTACTATACCACCTGGAGCTATCTGGTACACGTTCATTTACATAGTAGTACTTACTATACCGCCTGGAGCTATCTGGTACACGTTCATTTACATAGTAGTACTTACTATACCGCCTGGAGCTATCTGGTACACGTTCATTTACATAGTAGTACTTACTATACCGCCTGGAGCTATCTGGTACACGTTCATTTACATAGTAGTACTTACTATACCGCCTGGAGCTATCTGGTACACGTTCATTTACATAGTAGTACTTACTATACCGCCTGGAGCTATCTGGTACACGTTCATTTACATAGTAGTACTTACTATACCGCCTGGAGCTATCTGGTACACGTTCATTTACATAGTAGTACTTACTATACCGCCTGGAGCTATCTGGTACACGTTCATTTACATAGTAGTACTTACTATACCGCCTGGAGCTATCTGGTACACGTTCATTTACATAGTAGTACTTACTATACCGCCTGGAGCTATCTGGTACACGTTCATTTACATAGTAGTACTTACTATACCGCCTGGAGCTATCTGGTACACGTTCATTTACATAGTCGTACTTACTATACCGCCTGGAGCTATCTGGTACACGTTCATTTACATAGTAGTACTTACTATACCGCCTGGAGCTATCTGGTACACATTCAGATAAATAGTAATACTTACTATACCGCCTGGAGCTATCTGGTACACGTTCATTTACATAGTAGTACTTACTATACCGCCTGGAGCTATCTGGTACACGTTCATTTACATAGTAGTACTTACTATACCGCCTGGAGCTATCTGGTACACATTCAGATAAATAGTAGTACTTACTATACCGCCTGGAGCTATCTGGTACACGTTCATTTACATAGTAGTACTTACTATACCGCCTGGAGCTATCTATAGTACCACTTATATACCGCCCCTCTGGAGCTATCTAGTACACGTTCATTTACATAGTAGTACTTACTATACCGCCTGGAGCTATCTGGTACACGTTCATTTACATAGTAGTACTTACTATACCGCCTGGAGCTATCTGGTACACGTTCATTTACATAGTAGTACTTACTATACCGCCTGGAGCTATCTGGTACACGTTCATTTACATAGTAGCACTTACTATACCGCCTGGAGCTATCTGGTACACGTTCATTTACATAGTAGTACTTACTATACCGCCTGGAGCTATCTGGTACACGTTCATTTACATAGTAGTACTTACTATACCGCCTGGAGCTATCTGGTACACGTTCATTTACATAGTAGTACTTACTATACCCCGCCTGGAGCTATCTGGTACACGTTCATTTACATAGTAGTACTTACTATACCGCCTGGAGCTATCTAGTACACGTTCATTTACATAGTAGTACTTACTATACCGCCTGGAGCTATCTAGTACACGTTCATTTACATAGTAGCACTTACTATACCGCCTGGAGCTATCTGGTACACGTTCATTTACATAGTAGTACTTACTATACCGCCTGGAGCTATCTGGTACACGTTCATTTACATAGTAGTACTTACTATACCGCCTGGAGCTATCTGGTACACGTTCATTTACATAGTAGTACTTACTATACCGCCTGGAGCTATCTAGTACACGTTCATTTAAATAGTAGTACTTACTATACTGCCTGGAGCTATCTGGTACACGTTCATTTACATAGTAGTACTTACTATACTGCCTGGAGCTATCTGGTACACGTTCATTTACATAGTAGTACTTACTATACCGCCTGGAGCTATCTGGTACACGTTCATTTACATAGTAGTACTTACTATACCGCCTGGAGCTATCTGGTACACGTTCATTTACATAGTAGCACTTACTATACCGCCTGGAGCTATCTGGTACACGTTCATTTACATAGTAGTACTCTTACTATACCGCCTGGAGCTATCTGGTACCGTTCATTTACATAGTAGTACTTACTATACCGCCTGGAGCTATCTGGTACACGTTCATTTACATAGTAGTACTTACTATACCGCCTGGAGCTATCTGGTACACGTTCATTTAAATAGTAGCACTTACTATACCGCCTGGAGCTATCTGGTACACGTTCATTTACATAGTAGTACTTACTATACCGCCTGGAGCTATCTGGTACACGTTCATTTACATAGTAGCACTTACTATACCGCCTGGAGCTATCTGGTACACGTTCATTTACATAGTAGTACTTACTATACCGCCTGGAGCTATCTGGTACACGTTCATTTACATAGTAGTACTTACTATACCGCCTGGAGCTATCTAGTACACGTTCATTTACATAGTAGTACTTACTATACCGTCTGGAGCTATCTGGTACACGTTCATTTACATAGTAGTACTTACTATACCGCCTGGAGCTATCTAGTACACGTTCATTTACATAGTAGTACTTACTATACCGCCTGGAGCTATCTAGTACACGTTCATTTACATAGTAGTACTTACTATACCGCCTGGAGCTATCTGGTACACGTTCATTTACATAGTAGTACTTACTATACCGCCTGGAGCTATCTGGTACACGTTCATTTACATAGTAGTACTTACTATACCGCCTGGAGCTATCTAGTACACGTTCATTTACATAGTAGTACTTACTATACCGCCTGGAGCTATCTGGTACACGTTCATTTACATAGTAGTACTTACTATACCGCCTGGAGCTATCTGGTACACGTTCATTTACATAGTAGTACTTACTATACCGCCTGGAGCTATCTGGTACACGTTCATTTACATAGTAGTACTTACTATACCGCCTGGAGCTATCTGGTACACGTTCATTTACATAGTAGTACTTACTATACCGCCTGGAGCTATCTGGTACACGTTCATTTACATAGTAGTACTTACTATACCGCCTGGAGCTATCTGGTACACGTTCATTTACATAGTAGTACTAACTATACCGCCTGGAGCTATCTGGTACACGTTCATTTACATAGTAGTACTTACTATACCGCCTGGAGCTATCTGGTACACGTTCAGATAAATAGTAGTACTTACTATACCGCCTGGAGCTATCTGGTACACGTTCATTTACATAGTAATACTTACTATACCGCCTGGAGTTATCTGGTACACGTTCAGATGAATAGTAGTACTTTACTATACCGCCTGGAGCTATCTGGTACACGTTCATTTACATAGTAATACTTACTATACCGCCTGGAGCTATCTGGTACACGTTCATTTACATAGTAGTACTTACTATACCGCCTGGAGCTATCTGGTACACGTTCATTTACATAGTAGTACTTACTATACCGCCTGGAGCTATCTGGTACACGTTCATTTACATAGTAGTACTTACTATACCGCCTGGAGCTATCTGGTACACGTTCATTTACATAGTAGTACTTACTATACCGCCTGGAGCTATCTGGTACACGTTCATTTACATAGTAGCACTTACTATACCGCCTGGAGCTATCTAGTACACGTTCATTTACATAGTAGTACTTACTATACCGCCTGGAGCTATCTGGTACACGTTCATTTACATAGTAGCACTTACTATACCGTTGGAGCTATCTGGTACACGTTCATTTACATAGTAGTACTTACTATACACGCCTGGAGCTATCTAGTACACGTTCATTTACATAGTAATACTTACTATACCGCCTGGAGCTATCTGGTACACGCTCATTTACATAGTAGTACTTACTATACCGCCTGGAGCTATCTGGTACACGTTCATTTACATAGTAGTACTTACTATACCGCCTGGAGCTATCTGGTACACGTTCATTTACATAGTAGTACTTACTATACCGCCTGGAGCTATCTGGTACACGTTCATTTACATAGTAGTACTTACTATACCGCCTGGAGCTATCTGGTACACGTTCATTTACATAGTAGTACTTACTATACCGCCTGGAGCTATCTGGTACACGTTCATTTACATAGTAGTACTAACTATACCGCCTGGAGCTATCTGGTACACGTTCATTTACATAGTAGTACTTACTATACCGCCTGGAGCTATCTGGTACACGTTCAGATGAATAGTAGTACTTACTATACCGCCTGGAGCTATCTGGTACACGTTCATTTACATAGTAATACTTACTATACCGCCTGGAGCTATCTGGTACACGTTCAGATAATAGTAGTACTTACTATACCGCCTGGAGCTATCTGGTACACGTTCATTTACATAGTAGTACTTACTATACCGCCTGGAGCTATCTGGTACACGTTCATTTACATAGTAGTACTTACTATACCGCCTGGAGCTATCTGGTACACGTTCATTTACATAGTAGTACTTACTATACCGCCTGGAGCTATCTGGTACACGTTCATTTACATAGTAGTACTTACTATACCGCCTGGAGCTATCTGTACACGTTCATTTACATAGTAGTACTTACTTATACCGCCTGGAGCTATCTAGTACACGTTCATTTACATAGTAATACTTACTATACCGCCTGGAGCTATCTGGTACACGTTCAGATGAATAGTAGCACTTACTATACCGCCTGGAGCTATCTGGGTACACGTTCATTTACATAGTAGTACTTACTATACCGCCTGGAGCTATCTGGTACACGTTCATTTACATAGTAGTACTTACTATACCGCCTGGAGCTATCTGGTACACGTTCATTTAATAGTAGTACTTACTATACCGCCTGGAGCTATCTGGTACACGTTCATTTACATAGTAGTACTTACTATACTGCCTGGGGCTATCTGGTACACGTTCATTTACATAGTAATACTTACTATACCGCCTGAGCTATCTGGTACACGTTCATTTACATAGTAGTACTTACTATACCGCCTGGAGCTATCTGGTACACGTTCATTTACATAGTAGTACTTACTATACCGCCTGGAGCAATCTAGTGCACATTCAGATAAATAGTAGTACTTACTATACCGCCTGGAGCTTATCTGGTACACGTTCATTTACATAGTAGTACTTACTATACCGCCTGGAGCTATCTGGTACACATTCAGATAAATAGTAGCACTTACTATACCACCTGGAGCTATCTGGTACACGTTCAGATGAATAGTAGCACTTACTATACCACCTGGAGCTATCTGGTACACGTTCATTTACATAGTAGTACTTACTATACCCTTGGAGCTATCTGGTACACGTTCATTTGCATAGTAATACTTACTATACCGCCTGGAGCTATCTGGTACACGTTCAGATGAATAGTAGCACTTACTATACCACCTGGAGCTATCTGGTACACGTTCATTTACATAGTAGTACTTACTATACCACCTGGAGCTATCTGGTACACGTTCATTTACATAGTAGTACTTACTATACCGCCTGGAGCTATCTGGTACACGTTCATTTACATAGTAGTACTTACTATACCGCCTGGAGCTATCTGGTACAGTTCATTTACATAGTAGTACTTACTATACCGCCTGGAGCTATCTGGTACACGTTCATTTACATAGTAGTACTTACTATACCGCCTGGAGCTATCTGGTACACGTTCATTTACATAGTAGTACTTACTATACCGCCTGGAGCTATCTGGTACACGTTCATTTACATAGTAGTACTTACTATACCGCCTGGAGCTATCTGGTACACGTTCATTTACATAGTAGTACTTACTATACCGCCTGGAGCTATCTGGTACACGTTCATTTACATAGTAGTACTTCACTATACCGCCTGGAGCTATCTGGTACACGTTCATTTACATAGTAGTACTTACTATACCGCCTGGAGCTATCTGGTACACGTTCATTTACATAGTAGTACTTACTATACCGCCTGGAGCTATCTGGTACACGTTCATTTACATAGTAGTACTTACTATACCGCCTGGAGCTATCTGGTACACGTTCATTTACATAGTAGTACTTACTATACCGCCTGGAGCTATCTGGTACACATTCAGATAAATAGTAATACTTACTATACCGCCTGGAGCTATCTGGTACACGTTCATTTACATAGTAGTACTTACTATACCGCCTGGAGCTATCTGGTACACGTTCATTTACATAGTAGTACTTACTATACCGCCTGGAGCTATCTGGTACACATTCAGATAAATAGTAGTACTTACTATACCGCCTGGAGCTATCTGGTACACGTTCATTTACATAGTAGTACTTACTATACCGCCTGGAGCTATCTGGTACACGTTCATTTACATAGTAGCACTTACTATACCGCCTGGAGCTATCTAGTACACGTTCATTTACATAGTAGTACTTACTATACCGCCTGAGCTATCTGGTACACGTTCATTTACATAGTAGTACTTACTATACCGCCTGGAGCTATCTGGACACGTTCATTTACATAGTAGTACTTACTATACCGCCTGGAGCTATCTGGTACACGTTCAGATGAATAGTAGCACTTACTATACCGCCTGGAGCTATCTGGTACACGTTCATTTACATAGTAGTACTTACTATACCGCCTGAGCTATCTGGTACACGTTCATTTACATAGTAGCACTTACTATACCGCCTGGAGCTATCTGGTACACGTTCATTTACATAGTAGTACTTACTATACCGCCTGGAGCTATCTGGTACACGCTTCATTTACATAGTAGTACTTACTATACCGCCTGAGCTATCTAGTACACGTTCATTTACATAGTAGTACTTACTATACCGCCTGGAGCTATCTGGTACACGTTAATTTACATAGTAGTACTTACTAATACCGCCTGGAGCTATCTAGTACACGTTCATTTACATAGTAGCACTTACTATACACCTGGAGCTATCTAGTACACGTTCATTTACATAGTAGTACTTACTATACCGCCTGAGCTATCTGGTACACGTTCATTTACATAGTAGTACTTACTATACCGCTGGAGCTATCTGGTACACGTTCATTTACATAGTAGTACTTACTATACCGCCTGGAGCTATCTAGTACACGTTCATTTACATAGTAATACTTACTATACCGCCTGGAGCTATCTGGTACACGTTCATTTACATAGTAGTACTTACTATACCACCTGGAGCTATCTGGTACACGTTCATTTACATAGTAGTCACTACTATACCGCCTGGAGCTATCTGGTACACGTTCATTTACATAGTAGTACTTACTATACCGCCTGGAGCTATCTGGTACACGTTCATTTACATAGTAGTACTTACTATACCGCCTGGAGCTATCTGGTACACGTTCATTTACATAGTAGTACTTACTATACCGCCTGGAGCTATCTGGTACACGTTCATTTACATAGTAGTACTAACTATACCGCCTGGAGCTATCTGGTACACGTTCATTTACATAGTAGTACTTACTATACCGCCTGGAGCTATCTGGTACACGTTCAGATGAATAGTAGTACTTACTATACCGCCTGGAGCTATCTGGTACACGTTCATTTACATAGTAATACTTACTATACCGCCTGGAGCTATCTGGTACACGTTCAGATGAATAGTAGTACTTACTATACCGCCTGGAGCTATCTGGTACACGTTCATTTACATAGTAGTACTTACTATACCGCCTGGAGCTATCTGGTACACGTTCATTTACATAGTAGTACTTACTATACCGCCTGGAGCTATCTGGTACACGTTCATTTACATAGTAATACTTACTATACCGCCTGGAGCTATCTGGTACACGTTCATTTACATAGTAGTACTTACTATACCGCCTGGAGCTATCTGGTACACGTTCATTTACATAGTAGTACTTACTATACCGCCTGGAGCTATCTGGTACACGTTCATTTACATAGTAGTACTTACTATACCGCCTGGAGCTATCTGGTACACGTTCATTTACATAGTAGTACTTACTATACCGCCTGGAGCTATCTGGTACACGTTCATTTACATAGTAGTACTTACTATACCGCCTGGAGCTATCTAGTACACGTTCATTTACATAGTAATACTTACTATACCGCCTGGAGCTATCTGTACACGTTCAGATGAATAGTAGCACTTACTATACCGCCTGGAGCTATCTGGTACACGTTCATTTACATAGTAGTACTTACTATACCGCCTGGAGCTATCTGGTACACGTTCATTTACATAGTAGTACTTACTATACCGCCTGGAGCTATCTGGTACACGTTCATTTACATAGTAGTACTTACTATACCGCCCTGGAGCTATCTGGTACACGTTCATTTACATAGTAGTACTTACTATACCGCCTGGAGCTATCTGGTACAAGTTCATTTACATAGTAACACTTACTATACCGCCTGGAGCTATCTGGTACACGTTCATTTACATAGTAGTACTTACTATACCGCCTGGAGCTATCTGGGTACACGTTCATTTACATAGTAGTACCTTACTATACCGCCTGGGGCTATCTGGTACACGTTCATTTACATAGTAATACTTACTATACCGCCTGGAGCTATCTGGTACACGTTCATTTACATAGTAGTACTTACTATAACCGCCTGGAGCTATCTGGTACACGTTCATTTACATAGTAGTACTTACTATACCGCCTGGAGCTATCTAGTGCACATTCAGATAAATAGTAGTACTTACTATACCGCCTGGAGCTATCTGGTACACGTTCATTTACATAGTAGTACTTACTATACCGCCTGGAGCTATCTGGTACACATTCAGATAAATAGTAGTACTTACTATACCGCCTGGAGCTATCTGGTACACGTTCAGATGAATAGTAGCACTTACTATACCACCTGGAGCTATCTGGTACACGTTCATTTACATAGTAGTACTTACTATACCGCCTGGAGCTATCTGGTACACGTTCATTTACATAGTAGTACTTACTATACCGCCTGGAGCTATCTGGTACACGTTCATTTACATAGTAGTACTAACTATACCGCCTGGAGCTATCTGGTACACGTTCATTTACATAGTAGTACTTACTATACCGCCTGGAGCTATCTGGTACACGTTCAGATGAATAGTAGTACTTACTATACCGCCTGGAGCTATCTAGTACACGTTCATTTACATAGTAATACTTACTATACCGCCTGGAGCTATCTGGTACACGTTCAGATGAATAGTAGTACTTACTATACCGCCTGGAGCTATCTGGTACACGTTCATTTACATAGTAATACTTACTATACCGCCTGGAGCTATCTGGTACACGTTCATTTACATAGTAGTACTTACTATACCGCCTGGAGCTATCTGGTACACGTTCATTTACATAGTAGTACTTACTATACCGCCTGGAGCTATCTGGTACACGTTCATTTACATAGTAGTACTTACTATACCGCCTGAGCTATCTGGTACACGTTCATTTACATAGTAGTACTTACTATACCGCCTGGAGCTATCTGGTACACGTTCATTTACATAGTAGTACTTAGTATACCGCCTGGAGCTATCTGGTACACGTTCATTTACATAGTAGTACTTACTATACCGCCTGGAGCTATCTAGTACACGTTCATTTACATAGTAATACTACTATACCGCCTGGAGCTATCTGGTACACGTTCAGATGAATAGTAGCACTTACTATACCGCCTGGAGCTATCTGGTACACGTTCATTTACATAGTAGTACTTACTATACCGCCTGGAGCTATCTGGTACACGTTCATTTACATAGTAGTACTTACTATACCGCCTGGAGCTATCTGGTACACGTTCATTTACATAGTAGTACTTACTATACCGCCTGGAGCTATCTGGTACACGTTCATTTACATAGTAGTACTTACTATACCGCCTGGAGCTATCTGGTACACGTTCATTTACATAGTAGCACTTACTATACCGCCTGGAGCTATCTGGTACACGTTCATTTACATAGTAGTACTTACTATACCGCCTGGAGCTATCTGGTACACGTTCATTTACATAGTAGTACTTACTATACCGCCTGGAGCTATCTGGTACACGTTCATTTGCATAGTAGTACTTACTATACCGCCTGTAGCTATCTGGTACACGTTCATTTACATAGTAGTACTTACTATACCGCCTGTAGCTATCTGGTACACGTTCATTTACATAGTAGTACTTACTATACCGCCTGGAGCTATCTGGTACACGTTCAGATAAATAGTAGTACTTACTATACCGCCTGGAGCTATCTGGTACACGTTCATTTACATAGTAGTACTTACTATACCGCCTGGAGCTATCTGGTACACGTTCAGATGAATAGTAGTACTTACTATACCGCCTGGAGCTATCTGGTACACGTTCATTTACATAGTAATACTTACTATACCGCCTGGAGCTATCTGGACACGTTCAGATGAATAGTAGTACTTACTATACCGCCTGGAGCTATCTGGTACACGTTCATTTACATAGTAATACTTACTATACCCGCCTGAGCTATCGGTACACGTTCATTTACATAGTAGTATTTACTATACCGCCTGGAGCTATCTGGTACACGTTCATTTACATAGTAGTACTTACTATACCGCCTCGGAGCTATCTGGTACACGTTCATTTACATAGTAGTACTTACTATACCGCCTGGAGCTATCTGGACACGTTCATTTACATAGTAGTACTTACTATACCGCCTGGAGCTATCTGGTACACGTTCATTTACAAGTAGTACTTACTATACCGCCTGGAGCTATCTGGTACACGTTCATTTACATAGTAGTACTTACTATACCGCCTGGAGCTATCTAGTACACGTTCATTTACATAGTAATACTTACTATACCGCCTGGAGCTATCTGGTACACGTTCAGATGAATAGTAGCACTTACTATACCGCCTGGAGCTATCTGGTACACGTTCATTTACATAGTAGTACTTTACTATACCGCCTGGAGCTATCTGGTACACGTTCATTTACATAGTAGTACTTACTATACCGCCTGGAGCTATCTGGTACACGTTCATTTACATAGTAGTACTTACTATACCGCCTGGAGCTATCTGGTACACGTTCATTTACATAGTAGTACTTACTATACCGCCTGGAGCTATCTGGTACACGTTCATTTACATAGTAGCACTTACTATACCGCCTGGAGCTATCTGGTACACGTTCATTTACATAGTAGTACTTACTATACCGCCTGGAGCTATCTGGTACACGTTCATTTACATAGTAGTACTTACTATACCGCCTGGGGCTATCTGGTACACGTTCATTTACATAGTAATACTTACTATACCGCCTGGAGCTATCTGGTACACGTTCATTTACATAGTAGTACTTACTATACCGCCTGGAGCTATCTGGTACACGTTCATTTACATAGTAGTACTTACTATACCGCCTGGAGCTATCTGGTACACGTTCATTTACATAGTAGTACTTACTATACCGCCTGGAGCTATCTGGTACACGTTCATTTACATAGTAGTACTTACTATACCGTGGAGCTATCTAGTGCACATTCAGATAAATAGTAGTACTTACTATACCGCCTGGAGCTATCTGGTACACGTTCATTTACATAGTAGTACTTACTATACCGCCTGGCGCTATCTGGTACACGTTCAGATGAATAGTAGTACTTACTATACCGCCTGGAGCTATCTGGTACACGTTCATTTACATAGTAATACTTACTATACCGCCTGGAGCTATCTGGTACACGTTCAGATGAATAGTAGTACTTACTATACCGCCTGGAGCTATCTGGTACACGTTCATTTACATAGTAATACTTACTATACCGCCTGGAGCTATCTGGTACACGTTCATTTACATAGTAGTACTTACTATACCGCCTGGAGCTATCTGGTACACGTTCATTTACATAGTAGTACTTACTATACCGCCTGGAGCTATCTGGTACACGTTCATTTACATAGTAGTACTTACTATACCGCCTGGAGCTATCTGGTACACGTTCATTTACATAGTAGTACTTACTATACCGCCTGGAGCTATCTGGTACACGTTCATTTACATAGTAGTACTTACTATACCGCCTGGAGCTATCTGGTACACGTTCATTTACATAGTAGTACTTACTATACCGCCTGGAGCTATCTAGTACACGTTCATTTACATAGTAATACTTACTATACCGCCTGGAGCTATCTGGTACACGTTCAGATGAATAGTAGCACTTACTATACCGCCTGGAGCTATCTGGTACACGTTCATTTACATAGTAGTACTTACTATACCGCCTGGAGCTATCTGGTACACGTTAATTTACATAGTAGTACTTACTATACCGCCTGGAGCTATCTGGTACACGTTCATTTACATAGTAGTACTTACTATACCGCCTGGAGCTATCTGGTACACGTTCATTTACATAGTAGTACTTACTATACCGCCTGGAGCTATCTGGTACACGTTCATTTACATAGTAGCACTTACTATACCGCCTGGAGCTATCTGGTACACGTTAATTTACATAGTAGTACTTACTATACCCCTGGAGCTATCTGGTACACGTTCATTTACATAGTAGTACTTACTATACCGCCTGGGGCTATCTGGGTACACGTTCATTTACATAGTAGTACTTACTATACCGCCTGGAGCTATCTGGTACACGTTCATTTACATAGTAGTACTTACTATACCGCCTGGAGCTATCTGGTACACGTTCATTTACATAGTAGTACTTACTATACCGCCTGGAGCTATCTAGTGCACATTCAGATAAATAGTAGTACTTACTATACCGCCTGGAGCTATCTGGTACACGTTCATTTACATAGTAGTACTTACTATACCGCCTGGAGCTATCTGGTACACATTCAGATAAATAGTAGCACTTACTATACCGCCTGGAGCTATCTGGTACACGTTCAGATGAATAGTAGCACTTACTATACCGCCTGGAGCTATCTGGTACACGTTCATTTACATAGTAGTACTTACTATACCGCCTGGAGCTATCTGGTACACGTTCATTTACATAGTAATACTTACTATACCGCCTGGAGCTATCTGGTACACGTTCAGATGAATAGTAGCACTTACTATACCACCTGGAGCTATCTGGTACACGTTCATTTACATAGTAGTACTTACTATACCGCCTGGAGCTATCTGGTACACGTTCATTTACATAGTAGTACTTACTATACCGCCTGGAGCTATCTGGTACACGTTCATTTACATAGTAGTACTTACTATACCGCCTGGAGCTATCTGGTACACGTTCATTTACATAGTAGTACTTACTATACCGCCTGGAGCTATCTGGTACACCGTTCATTTACATAGTAGTACTTACTATACCGCCTGGAGCTATCTAGTGCACATTCAGATAAATAGTAGTACTTACTATACCGCCTGGAGCTATCTGGTACACGTTCATTTACATAGTAGTACTTACTATACCGCCTGGAGCTATCTGGTACACGTTCATTTACATAGTAGTACTTACTATACCGCCTGAGCTATCTGGTACACGTTCATTTACATAGTAATACTTACTATACCGCCTGGAGCTATCTGGTACACGTTCATTTACATAGTAGTACTTACTATACCGCCTCGTAGCTATCTGGTACACGTTCATTTACATAGTAGTACTTACTATACCGCCTGAGCTATCTGGTACACGTTCATTTACATAGTAGTACTTACTATACCGCCTGAGCTATCTGGTACACGTTCATTTACATAGTAGTACTTACTATACCGCCTGGAGCTATCTGGTACACGTTCATTTACATAGTAGTACTTACTATACCGCCTGGAGCTATCTGGTACACGTTCATTTACATAGTAGTACTTACTATACCGCCTGGAGCTATCTGGTACACGTTCATTTACATAGTAATACTTACTATACCGCCTGGAGTATCTGGTACACGTTAATTTACATAGTAATACTTACTATACCGCCTGGAGCTATCTGGTACACGTTCAGATGAATAGTAGCACTTACTATACCGCCTGGAGCTATCTGGTACACGTTCATTTACATAGTAGTACCTTACTATACCGCCTGGAGCTATCTGGTACACGTTCATTTACATAGTAGTACTTACTATACCGCCTGGAGCTATCTGGTACACGTTCATTTACATAGTAGTACTTACTATACCGCCTGGAGCTATCTGGTACACATTCAGATAAATAGTAGTACTTACTATACCGCCTGGAGCTATCTGGTACACGTTCATTTACATAGTAGTACTTACTATGAACGTGAGTACTCCTGAGTGGCGCAGTGGTCTAAGGCACTGCATCGCAGTGCTAGCTGTGTCACTAGAGATCCTGGTTCGAATCCAGGCTCTGTCGCAGCCGGCCGCCCGGGAGCTCTGGCGGATTGGCCCAGCGTCGTCCAGGGTGGGGAGGGATGGCCGGCCGGGTGTAGCTCAGTTGATAGAGCATGGCGTTGCAACGCCAGGGTTGTGGGTTCGTTTCCCACGGGGGCCAGTATAAAAAAATATGTATTCCACTAACTGTAAGTCGCTCTGGATAGAGCGTCTGCTAAATGACTAAAATGTAAATGTAATGTAAATGTACTATACCGCCTGGAGCTATCTGGTACACGTTCAGATGAATAGTAGCACTTACTATACCGCCTGGAGCTATCTGGTACACGTTCATTTACATAGTAGTACTTACTATACCGCCTGGAGCTATCTGAGTACACGTTCAGATGAATAGTAGTACTTACTATACCGCCTGGAGCTATCTGGTACACGTTCATTTACATAGTAATACTTACTATACCGCCTGGAGCTATCTGGTACACGTTCAGATGAATAGTAGTACTTACTATACCGCCTGGAGCTATCTGGTACACGTTCATTTACATAGTAGTACTTACTATACCGCCTGGAGCTATCTGGGTACACGTTCATTTACATAGTAGTACTTACTATACCGCCTGGAGCTATCTGGTACACGTTCATTTACATAGTAGTACTTACTATACCGCCTGGAGCTATCTGGTACACGTTCATTTACATAGTAGTACTTACTATACCGCCTGGAGCTATCTGGTACACGTTCATTTACATAGTAGTACTTACTATACCGCCTGGAGCTATCTGGTACACGTTCATTTACATAGTAGTACTTACTATACCGCCTGGAGCTATCTGGTACACGTTCATTTACATAGTAGTACTTACTATACCGCCTGGAGCTATCTAGTACACGTTCATTTACATAGTAATACTTACTATACCGCCTGGAGCTATCTGGTACACGTTCAGATGAATAGTAGCACTTACTATACCGCCTGGAGCTATCTGGTACACGTTCATTTACATAGTAGTACTTACTATACCGCCTGGAGCTATCTGGTACACGTTCATTTACATAGTAGTACTTACTATACCGCCCTGGAGCTATCTGGTACACGTTCATTTACATAGTAGTACTTACTATACCGCCTGGAGCTATCTGGTACACGTTCATTTACATAGTAGTACTTACTATACCGCCTGGAGCTATCTGGTACACGTTCATTTACATAGTAGCACTTACTATACCGCCTGGAGCTATCTGGTACACGTTCATTTACATAGTAGTACTTACTATACCGCCTGGAGCTATCTGGTACACGTTCATTTACATAGTAGTACTTACTATACCGCCTGGGGCTATCTGGTACACGTTCATTTACATAGTAATACTTACTATACCGCCTGGAGCTATCTGGTACACGTTCATTTACATAGTAGTACTTACTATACCGCCTGGAGCTATCTGGTACACGTTCATTTACATAGTAGTACTTACTATACCGCCTGGAGCTATCTGGTACACGTTCATTTACATAGTAGTTACTTACTATACCGCCTGGAGCTATCTAGTACACGTTCATTTACATAGTAGTACTTACTATACCGCCTGGAGCTTATCTGGTACACGTTCATTTACATAGTAGTACTTACTATACCGCCTGGAGCTATCTGGTACACGTTCAGATGAATAGTAGTACTTACTATACCGCCTGGAGCTATCTGGTAAACGTTCATTTACATAGTAATACTTACTATACCGCCTGGAGCTATCTGGTACACGTTCAGATGAATAGTAGTACTTACTATACCGCCTGGAGCTATCTGGTACACGTTCATTTACATAGTAATACTTACTATACCGCCTGGAGCTATCTGGTACACGTTCATTTACATAGTAGTACTTACTATACCGCCTGGAGCTATCTGGTACACGTTCATTTACATAGTAGTACTTACTATACCGCCTGGAGCTATCTGGTACACGTTCATTTACATAGTAGTACTTACTATACCGCCTGGAGCTATCTGGTACACGTTCATTTACATAGTAGTACTTACTATACCGCCTGGAGCTATCTGGTACACGTTCATTTACATAGTAGTACTTACTATACCGCCTGGAGCTATCTGGTACACGTTCATTTACATAGTAGTACTTACTATACCGCCTGGAGCTATCTAGTACACGTTCATTTACATAGTACTACTTACTATACCGCCTGGAGCTATCTGGTACACGTTCAGATGAATAGTAGCACTTACTATACCGCCTGGAGCTATCTGGTACACGTTCATTTACATAGTAGTACTTACTATACCGCCTGGAGCTATCTGGTACACGTTCATTTACATAGTAGTACTTACTATACCGCCTGGAGCTATCTGGTACACGTTCATTTACATAGTAGTACTTACTATACCGCCTGGAGCTATCTGGTACACGTTCATTTACATAGTAGTACTTACTATACCGCCTGGAGCTATCTGGTACACGTTCATTTACATAGTAGCACTTACTATACCGCCTGGAGCTATCTGGTACACGTTCATTTACATAGTAGTACTTACTATACCGCCTGGAGCTATCTGGTACACGTTCATTTACATAGTAGTACTTACTATACCGCCTGGAGCTATCTGGTACACGTTCATTTACATAGTAATACTTACTATACCGCCTGGAGCTATCTGGTACACGTTCATTTACATAGTAGTACTTACTATACCGCCTGGAGCTATCTGGTACACGTTCATTTACATAGTAGTACTTACTATACCGCCTGGAGCTATCTAGTGCACATTCAGATAAATAGTAGTACTTACTATACCGCCTGGAGCTATCTGGTACACGTTCATTTACATAGTAGTACTTACTATACCGCCTGGAGCTATCTGGTACACATTCAGATAAATAGTAGCACTTACTATACCACCTGGAGCTATCTGGTACCGTTCATTTACATAGTAGTACTTACTATACCGCCTGGAGCTATCTGGTACACGTTCATTTACATAGTAATACTTACTATACCGCCTGGAGCTATCTGGTACACGTTCAGATGAATAGTAGCACTTACTATACCGCCTGGAGCTATCTGGTACACGTTCAGATGAATAGTAGCACTTACTATACCGCCTGGAGCTATCTGGTACACGTTCATTTACATAGTAGTACTTACTATACCGCCTGGAGCTATCTGGTACACGTTCATTTACATAGTAATACTTACTATACCGCCTGGAGCTATCTGAGTACACGTTCAGATGAATAGTAGCACTTACTATACCACCTGGAGCTATCTGGTACACGTTCATTTACATAGTAGTACTTACTATACCACCTGGAGCTATCTGGTACACGTTCATTTACATAGTAGTACTTACTATACCGCCTGGAGCTATCTGGTACACGTTCATTTACATAGTAGTACTTACTATACCGCCTGGAGCTATCTGGTACACGTTCATTTACATAGTAGTACTTACTATACCGCCTGGAGCTATCTGGTACACGTTCATTTACATAGTAGTACTTACTATACCGCCTGGAGCTATCTAGTGCACATTCAGATAAATAGTAGTACTTACTATACCGCCTGGAGCTATCTGGTACACGTTCATTTACATAGTAGTACTTACTATACCGCCTGGAGCTATCTGGTACACGTTCATTTACATAGTAGTACTTACTATACCGCCTGGAGCTATCTGGTACACGTTCATTTACATAGTAATACTTACTATACCGCCTGGAGCTATCTGGTACACGTTCATTTACATAGTAGTACTTACTATACCGCCTGTAGCTATCTGGTACACGTTCATTTACATAGTAGTACTTACTATACCGCCTGGAGCTATCTGGTACACGTTCATTTACATAGTAGTACTTACTATACCGCCTGTAGCTATCTGGTACACGTTCATTTACATAGTAGTACTTACTATACCGCCTGGAGCTATCTGGTACACGTTCATTTACATAGTAGTACTTACTATACCGCCTGTAGCTATCTGGTACACGTTCATTTACATAGTAGTACTTACTATACCGCCTGGAGCTATCTGGTACACGTTCATTTACATAGTAATACTTACTATACCGCCTGGAGCTATCTGGTACACGTTCATTTACATAGTAATACTTACTATACCGCCTGGAGCTATCTGGTACACGTTCAGATGAATAGTAGCACTTACTATACCGCCTGGAGCTATCTGGTACACGTTCATTTACATAGTAGTACTTACTATACCGCCTGGAGCTATCTGGTACACGTTCATTTACATAGTAGTACTTACTATACCGCCTGGAGCTATCTGGTACACGTTCATTTACATAGTAGTACTTACTATACCGCCTGGAGCTATCTGGTACACATTCAGATAAATAGTAGTACTTACTATACCGCCTGGAGCTATCTGGTACACGTTCATTTACATAGTAGTACTTACTATGAACGTGAGTACTCCTGAGTGGGCGCAGTGGTCTAAGGCACTGCATCGCAGTGCTGCTGTGTCACTAGAGATCCTGGTTCAAATCCAGGCTCTGTAGCCCCGCGCGGGAGACTCATGGGCGGCGCACAATTGCCCCAGCGTCGTCCAGGTAGGGAGGAATAGCCGGCCGGGATGTAGCTCAGTTGATAGAGCATGGCGTTTGCAACGCCAGGGTTGTGGGTTCGTTTCCCACGGGGGGCCAGTATAAAAAAATATGTATTCACTAACTGTAAGTCGCTCTGGATAAGAGCGTCTGCTAAATGACTAAAATGTAAATGTAATGTAAATGTACTATACCGCCTGGAGCTATCTGGTACACGTTCAGATGAATAGTAGCACTTACTATACCGCCTGGAGCTATCTGGTACACGTTCATTTACATAGTAGTACTTACTATACCGCCTGGAGCTATCTGGTACACGTTCATTTACATAGTAGTACTTACTATACCGCCTGTAGCTATCTGGTACACGTTCATTTACATAGTAGTACTTACTATACCGCCTGGAGCTATCTGGTACACGTTCATTTACATAGTAGTACTTACTATACCGCCTGGAGCTATCTGGTACACGTTCATTTACATAGTAGTACTTACTATACCGCCTGTAGCTATCTGGTACACGTTCATTTACATAGTAGTACTTACTATACCGCCTGGAGCTATCTGGTACACGTTCATTTACATAGTAGTACTTACTATACCGCCTGGAGCTATCTGATACACGTTCATTTACATAGTAATACTTACTATACCGCCTGGAGCTATCTGACACGTTCATTTACATAGTAGTACTTACTATACCGCCTGTAGCTATCTGGTACACGTTCATTTACATAGTAGTACTTACTATACCGCCTGGAGCTATCTGGTACACGTTCATTTACATAGTAGTACTTACTATACCGCCTGTAGCTATCTGGTACACGTTCATTTACATAGTAGTACTTACTATACCGCCTGGAGCTATCTGGTACACGTTCATTTACATAGTAGTACTTACTATACCGCCTGTAGCTATCTGGTACACGTTCATTTACATAGTAGTACTTACTATACCGCCTGGAGCTATCTGGTACACGTTCATTTACATAGTAATACTTACTATACCGCCTGGAGCTATCTGGTACACGTTCATTTTACATAGTAATACTTACTATACCGCCTGGAGCTATCTGGTACACGTTCAGATGAATAGTAGCACTTACTATACCGCCTGGAGCTATCTGGTACACGTTCATTTACATAGTAGTACTTACTATACCACCTGGAGCTATCTGGTACACGTTCATTTACATAGTAGTACTTACTATACCGCCTGGAGCTATCTGGTACACGTTCATTTACATAGTAGTACTTACTATACCGCCTGGAGCTATCTGGTACACATTCAGATAAATAGTAGTACTTACTATACCGCCTGGAGCTATCTGGTACACGTTGTGACGTCACGAGAGGCTACACAGCTTTCAGCGGGGTTGCTCAAGTAGTCAAGGAGACAAGGTTCAAACAAAACAAGGATTTTATTATAGGTCTTGGGAAATTAACGAAAATATAACAAAATTCTGTTCTCTTGTGGCTCTTTAAGGGTTAACAGTTCAGGGATGTCTCTTCCACATCCAAAGTCATAATTCTCACTCGCTCAGATAACTTTTCCCCCAGCCTTACTGTAGTCCACGTTGCAGCTAGTGGCCAACCCAGCAAAAAGTCCTTCCAAATGTCTCTCACGTATTTCCACAGGTGCATATATCCAAAGGTGAGTATTTCCCAAAGGTAAGTATCTCCAAATCCTTATATTCCTCATGAAGTGGACGTGCAGCACTCTTGTCCTTCAGAGAGCCCAGGTTGGAGACTGTGTCTCTTTCCCTTCCCCCCAACCTTCAGCTCATCAGCTCCTCATTTGTTTCAGCTGCGTGGGAAGATTGGCCATAGAGGGGGTGCAGTTCCCGACCATACCAGCAGATGGAGCCATAGCTGTCTGGGTTTGCAGCCACCTCAGGGGGACGCTAACGTCCCCTCCCAGGACACAGCCTCCCGTGACATCACACATCCCCCTCCCTCGGGACCGACGTCCTCGTCGGGTAAAGGCAGCGAAGAAGGCATCACGCCGGGAGGGCGTCCGCATTGCCGTGGTGCTTGCCAGACTGCTCTCTCTTCAACTCCTCCAACTCTAGGACCAGGGACTCAGCCTCCTGTTGTCTCTCCTTGAGTTTCTTACTGAACGCATCCGCCTTGGTTTTAGCAGAGTTTAGCTTCTGTTGAGCAGCTTTCAGTTCCTTCTCTCTCTCTCGCCTCCGCATTCTTCATCTTGTTCTCCAACACCTTGTACTTCTCCTCTGCCTTCTTCTGGACCTCCTTACTACTGCGCAGGGTCTCCTCACACTCCTCGATGGTCCTGCGCAGCCTCTCCAGCTCCTCCTGTTGCTTAGGGAAGGAGCTCTGTTGGAGTTTAGCCTGGAGGATATCTAACTCTTCTGTCTTCATGTCTAACTGTTGCTTTAACAAACGATACCTCTCAGCGGTCCCCTTCAGACCAGACAGTTCTTTGTCCAGATTCTGTAGCTCCGTCTCTGTGTCGGTCTGGGCACCTGCCATCCCTATCAGAGCCCGGGCGGGAGTGAGCAATTCGGAGGATTGCACCGGAGCCTTCCCAGCATGAGTCTTGCCTCTCCGTTTCCGAGGTACTCGGGTTATCCTCTCCTGAGACTCTCTCCAGAGTGGGCAAAAGGCTGGGCAGTCTCGTCCAATTAGGACAGGGACGGGGAGGGAATCAACCACCCCCGCCGTCGTGTGTATGGTTCCCCGTGTGCTGGTCATTGTAAGTTCAGTAATGGGGTATTCTCTGGTGTCCCCATGGACACAGGAAACTGGGAGGACTTTCCCCGGGGTCAGACACGTTGGGCCCACCAAATCCCTACGCACCAGGGTGGCCCGGCCACCAGAATCCAGCAAGGCCTCCACATCATGGTGATCCACAGTTACCGGGCAGGTGGGGGGTCGATCTGGGCCGCCATCTACGACTCCCAAGAGCGAGGCAAAACGATGTGTGGGTGCTGAGCTGGAGGACTCCGCAGTGGGCATAGGTTCATCGGCTGGTTTCCCACACTGCCAGGAGATATGTCCCATCTCCCCACACCGGTAACACTGTCGAGGTTCCCCATCCTGGTGTACTCTTCTTGGACCCGCCTGGTTTCTGGCTCCCCCTGGAGCCGGGATAAGTCCTGACGTGGCTGGGTTCGAGACCCTGGGGTCCCTTGGACGGGTTCTTCCCATTTGTGGTGGGGCCGCACTCCTGGGGTCTTTTCGGGAAGCATTCAGCATCTCCGCTGTGGCCTGGTACTTTTCCACAGCTTCCACGGTCAGATCAGCCGTGGTCAAGGCCTGTTGACTGATGAACCGTTTTGCCTCCTAAGGCAGGGCGCGTAGGTAACGATCCACCTCGGCCTCCACCACCGCCGCTGCTGTATTCTTCTGCGGATCCAGCCATTTCCCTTGCGATTCGGACAAGTTCATGCATCTGCGCCCGAGGAGGTTGGTCTGGTTGGAAGGTCCAACTGTGAAAGCGCTGGGCCATACCAAACTTTGTGAGTCCATATCTGCTGAGGATCTCAGACTTCAGGGCATCATAGTCAGTAACCTGGTCAGGGCCCAGGTCCCGGACAGCATTCAGCGATTCCCCGGTTAGAAAGGGGGCTAACAGACCAACCCACTGTTGCTTGGGCCAGGCTTCCCTAGTGGCCGTGGCCTCAAATGCATGCAGGTATGCCTCAATGTCATCGGTAGCTCCCATCTTAGATATAAAGTCACTTGCCTTTATTGGGCGGGTATTTTGGACCACCCTCTGTCTCTGCAACTGCAATTCCTCTGCCTTCAGAAGGTTGGCTTTCTTTTGCTCCTCCAAGAGAGCCACGTTTGCTTGCATCTGGGCTTGCTGGCCAGCAACAAGGGCTTTCAATATGTCCTCCATTTCAGTCGGCGGGGAGCCTACGGCCAACTTGGAAAACTGGGTGATCAAACCTTCGGTATCCTCCTCTGACATGCACTATTACGCTTGAGCGTGCCCGTATTCACCACCATCTGTGACGTCACGAGAGGCTACACAGCTTTCAGCGGGGTTGCTCAAGTAGTGCAAGGAGACAAGGTTCAAACAAAACAAGGATTTTATTATAGGTCTTGGGAAATTAACGAAAATATAACAAAATTCTGTTCTCTTGTGGCTCTTTAAGGGTTAACAGTTCAGGGATGTCTCTTCCACATCCAAAGTCATAATTCTCACTCGCTCAGATAACTTTTCCCCAGCCTTACTGTAGTCCACGTTGCAGCTAGTGGCCAACCCAGCAAAAAGTCCTTCCAAATGTCTCTCACGTATTTCCACAGGTGCATATATCCAAAGGTGAGTATTTCCCAAAGGTAAGTATCTCCAAATCCTTATATTCCTCATGGAAGTGGACGTGCAGCACTCTTGTCCTCCAGAGAGCCCAGGTTGGAGACTGTGTCTCTTTCCTTCCCCAACCTTCAGCTCATCAGCTCCTCATTTGTTTCAGCTGCGTGGGAAGATTGGCCATAGAGGGGTGGAGTTCCCGACCATACCAGCAGATGGAGCCATAGCTGTCTGGGTTTGCAGCCACCTCAGGGGGACGCAACGTCCCTCCAGGACACAGCCTCCCGTGACATCACATCATCCCCCTCCTCGGGACCGACGTCCTCGTCGGGTAAAGGCAGCGAAGAAGGCATCACGCCGGAGAGGCGTCCGCATTGCCGTGGTGCTTGCCAGACTGCTCTCTCTTCAACTCCTCCAACTCTAGGACCAGGGACTCAGCCTCCTGTTGTCTCTCCTTGAGTTTCTTACTGAACGCATCCGCCTTGGTTTTAGCAGAGTTTAGCTTCTGTTGAGCAGCTTTCAGTTCCTTCTCTCTCTCTGCCTCCGCATTCTTCATCTTGTTCTCCAACACCTTGTACTTCTCCTCTGCCTTCTTCTGGACCTCCTTACTACTGCGCAGGGTCTCCTCACACTCCTCGATGGTCCTGCGCAGCCTCTCCAGCTCCTCCTGTTGCTTAGGGAAGGAGCTCTGTTGGAGTTTAGCCTGGAGGATATCTAACTCTTCTGTCTTCATGTCTAACTGTTGCTTTAACAAACGATACCTCTCAGCGGTCCCCTTCCAGACCAGACAGTTCTTTGTCCAGATTCTGTAGCTCCGTCTCTGTGTCGGTCTGGGCACCTGCCATCCCTATCAGAGCCCGGGCGGGAGTGAGCAATTCGGAGGATTGCACCGGAGCCTTCCCAGCATGAGTCTTGCCTCTCCGTTTCCCGAGTACTCGGGTTATCCTCTCCTGAGACTCTCTCCAGAGTGGGCAAAAGGCTGGGCAGTCTCGTCCAATTAGGACAGGGACGGGGAGGAATCAACCACCCCCGCCGTCGTGTGTATGGTTCCCCGTGTGCTGGTCATTGTAAGTTCAGTAATGGGGTATTCTCTGGTGTCCCCATGGACACAGGAAACTGGGAGGACTTTCCCGGGGTCAGACACGTTGGGCCCACCAAATCCCCTACGCACCAGGGTGGCCCGGCCACCAGAATCCAGCAAGGCCTCCACATCATGGTGATCCACAGTTACCGGGCAGGTGGGGGTCGATCTGGGCCGCCATCTACGACTCCCAAGAGCGAGGCAAAACGATGTGTGGGTGCTGAGCTGGAGGACTCCGCAGTGGGCATAGGTTCATCGGCTGGTTTCCCACACTGCCAGGAGATATGTCCCACATCTCCCCACACCGGTAACACTGTCGAGGTTCCCCATCCTGGTGTACTCTTCTTGGACCCGCCTGGTTTCTGGCTCCCCCTGGAGCCGGGATAAGTCCTGACGTGGCTGGGTTCGAGACCTGGGGGTCCCTTGGATCGGGTTCTTCCCATTTGTGGTGGGGCCGCACTCCTGGGGTCTTTTCGGGAAGCATTCAGCATCTCCGCTGTGGCCTGGTACTTTTCCACAGCTTCCCACGGTCAGATCAGCCGTGGTCAAGGCCTGTTGACTGATGAACCGTTTTGCCTCATAAGGCAGGGCGCGTGGTAACGATCCACCACAACGGCCTCCACCACCGCCGCTGCTGTATTCTTCTGCGGATCAGCCATTTCCTTGCGATTCGGACAAGTTCATGCATCTGCGCCCGAGAGGTTGGTCTGGTTGGAAGGTCCAACTGTGAAAGCGCTGGGCCATACCAAACTTTGTGAGTCCATATCTGCTGAGGATCTCAGACTTCAGGGCATCATAGTCAGTAACCTGGTCAGGGCCCAGGTCCCGGACAGCATTCAGCGATTCCCCGGTTAGAAAGGGGGCTAACAGACCAACCCACTGTTGCTTGGGCCAGGCTTCCTAGTGGCCGTGGCCTCAAAATGCATGCAGGTATGCCTCCAATGTCATCGGTAGCTCCCATCTTAGATATAAAGTCACTTGCCTTTATTGGGCGGGTATTTTGGGACCACCCTCTGTCTCTGCAACTGCAATTCCTCTGCCTTCAGAAGGTTGGCTTTCTTTGCTCCTCCAAGAGAGCCACGTTTACTTGCATCTGGGCTTGCTGGCCAGCAACAAGGGCTTTCAATATGTCCTCCATTTCAGTCGCGCGGGAGCCTACGGCCCAACGAAAACTGGGTGATCAAACCTTCGGGTATCCTCCTCTGACATGCACTATTAACGCTAGCGTGCCCGTATTCACCACCATCTGTGACGTCACGAGGGCTACAGCTTTCAGCGGGGTTGCTCAAGTAGTGCAAGGAGACAAGGTTCAAACAAAACAAGGATTTTAGCTTATAGGTCTTGGGAAATTAACGAAAATATAACAAAATTCTGTTCTCTTGTGGCTCTTTAAGGGTTAACAGAAGTTCAGGGATGTCTCTTCCACATCCAAAGTCATAATTCTCACTCGCTCAGATAACTTTTCCCCAGCCTACTGTAGTCCACGTTGCAGCTAGTGGCCAACCCAGCAAAAAGTCCTTCCAAATGTCTCTCACGTATTTCCACAGGTGCATATATCCAAAGGTGAGTATTTCCCTGAAAGGTAAGTATCTCCAAATCCTTATATTCCTCATGGAAGTGGACGTGCAGCACTCTTTTCCTCCAGAGAGCCCAGGTTGGAGACTGTGTCTCTTTCCTTCCCCAACCTTCAGCTCATCAGCTCCTCATTTGTTTCAGCTGCGTGGGAAGATTAGCCATAGAGGGGTGGGTTCCCGACCATACCAGCAGATGGAGCCATAGCTGTCTGGGTTTGCAGCCACCTCAGGGGGGCGCATAGCGTCCCTCCAGGACACAGCCTCCCGTGACATCACAACGTTCATTTACATAGTAGTACTTACTATACCGCCTGGAGCTATCTGGTACACGTTCATTTACATAGTAATACTTACTATACCGCCTGGAGCTATCTGGTACACGTTCAGATGAATAGTAGCACTTACTATACCACCTGGAGCTATCTGGTACACGTTCATTTACATAGTAGTACTTACTATACCACCTGGAGCTATCTGGTACACGTTCATTTACACAGTAGTACTTACTATACCGCCTGGAGCTATCTGGTACACGTTCATTTACATAGTAGTACTTACTATACCGCCTGGAGCTATCTGGTACACGTTCATTTACATAGTAGTACTTACTATACCGCCTGGAGCTATCTGGTACACGTTCATTTGCATAGTAGTACTTACTATACCGCCTGGAGCTATCTGGTACACGTTCATTTACATAGTAGTACTTACTATACCGCCTGGAGCTATCTGGTACACGTTCATTTACATAGTAGTACTTACTATACCGCCTGTAGCTATCTGGTACACGTTCATTTACATAGTAGTACTTACTATACCGCCTGGAGCTATCTGGTACACGTTCATTTACATAGTAATACTTACTATACCGCCTGGAGCTATCTGGTACACGTTCATTTACATAGTAGTACTTACTATACCGCCTGGAGCTATCTGGTACACGTTCATTTACATAGTAATACTTACTATACCGCCTGTAGCTATCTGGTACACGTTCATTTACATATTAGTACTTACTATACCGCCTGGAGCTATCTGGTACACGTTCATTTACATAGTAGTACTTACTATACCGCCTGTAGCTATCTGGTACACGTTCATTTACATAGTAGTACTTACTATACCGCCTGGAGCTATCTGGTACACGTTCATTTACATAGTAGTACTTACTATACCGCCTGAGCTATCTGGTACACGTTCATTTACATAGTAGTACTTACTATACCGCCTGGAGCTATCTGGTACACGTTCATTTACATAGTAATACTTACTATACCGCCTGGAGCTATCTGGTACACGTTCATTTACATAGTAGTACTTACTATACCGCCTGGAGCTATCTGGTACACGTTCAGATGAATAGTAGCACTTACTATACCGCCTGGAGCTATCTGGTACACGTTCATTTACATAGTAGTACTTACTATACCGCCTGGAGCTATCTGGTACACGTTCATTTACATAGTAGTACTTACTATACCGCCTGGAGCTATCTGGTACACGTTCATTTACATAGTAGTACTTACTATACCGCCTGGAGCTATCTGGTACACATTCATATAAATAGTAGTACTTACTATACCGCCTGGAGCTATCTGGTACACGTTCATTTACATAGTAGTACTTACTATGAACGTGAGTACTCCTGGTGCCGCAGTGGTCTAAGGCACTGCATCGCAGTGCTAGCTGTGCTACTAGGAGATCCTGGTTCGAATCCAGGCGTCTGTCGCAGCCGGTCGCGACCGAGGACTCATGGGCCGCAGACAATTGGCCCAGCGTCGTCCCAGGGTAGGGGAGGGAATGGCCGGGCCGGGATGTAGCTCGAAGTTGATAGAGCATGGTGTTTGCAACGCCAGGGTTGTGGGTTCGATTTCCCACCGGGGGCCAGTATAAAAAATATGTATTCACTAACTGTAAGTCGCTCTGGATAAGAGCGCTCTGCTAAATGACTAAAATGTAAATGTAATGTAAATGTACTATACCGCCTGGAGCTATCTGGTACACGTTCAGATGAATAGTAGCACTTACTATACCGCCTGGAGCTATCTGGTACACGTTCATTTACATAGTAGTACTTACTACTACCGCCTGGAGCTATCTGGTACACGTTCATTTACATAGTGGTACTTACTATACCGCCTGTAGCTATCTGGTACACGTTCGATTCACTACATAGTAGTACTTACTATACCGCCTGGAGCTATCTGGTACACGTTCATTTACATAGTAGTACTTACTATACCGCCTGGAGCTATCTGGTACACTCATTTACATAGTAGTACTTACTATACCGCCTGTAGCTATCTGGTACATCGTTCATTTGCATAGTAGTACTTACTATACCGCCTGGAGCTATCTGGTACACGTTCATTTACATAGTAGTACTTACTATACCGCCTGGAGCTATCTGGTACACGTTCATTTACATAGTAGTACTTACTATACCGCCTGGAGCTATCTGGTACACGTTCATTTACATAGTAGTACTTACTATACCGCCTGTAGCTATCTGGTACACGTTCATTTACATAGTAGTACTTACTATACCGCCTGGAGCTATCTGGTACACGTTCATTTACATAGTAGTACTTACTATACCGCCTGTAGCTATCTGGTACACGTTCATTTACATAGTAGTACTTACTATACCGCCTGAGCTATCTGGTACACGTTCATTTACATAGTAGTACTTACTATACCGCCTGTAGCTATCTGGTACACGTTCATTTACATAGTAGTACTTACTATACCGCCTGGAGCTATCTGGTACACGTTCATTTACATAGTAATACTTACTATACCGCCTGGAGCTATCTGGTACACGTTCATTTACATAGTAATACTTACTATACCGCCTGGAGCTATCTGGTACACGTTCATATGCATAGTAGCACTTACTATACCGCCTGGAGCTATCTGGTACACGTTCATTTACATAGTAGTACTTACTATACCGCCTGGAGCTATCTGGTACACGTTCATTTACATAGTAGTACTTACTATACCGCCTGGAGCTATCTGGTACACGTTCATTTACATAGTAGTACTTACTATACCGCCTGGAGCTATCTGGTACACATTCAGATACATAGTAGTACTTACTATACCGCCTGGAGCTATCTGGTACACGTTCATTTACATAGTAGTACTTCCACTATGACCGTTGAGTACTCCTGAAGTGGCGCAGTGGTCTAGAGGCACTGACATCGCAGTGCTAGCTGTGTCACTAGAGATCCTGGTTCGAATCCAGGCTCTGTCGCAGTGCCCGACCGTGAGACTCATGCGGCGCACATTGCCAGCTGCCAGGGTAGGGAGTATGGCCGCCGGGATGTAGCTCAGTTCATATAGCATGGCGCTTTAAACGCCAGCCAGTCTGTACGTTCCAGTATAAATAGTATGTACTTCACTAACTGTAGCTACTCTGGATAAGACGTCTACATGTAAAGTAAGTAATGTAAATGTACTATACCGCCTGGAGCTATCTGGTACACGTTCATTTGAATAGTAGCACTTACTATACCGCCTGGAGCTATCTGGTACACGTTCATTTACATAGTAGTACTTACTATACCGCCTGGAGCTATCTGGTACACGTTCATTTACATAGTAGTACTTCACTATACCGCCTGTAGCTATCTGGTACACGTTCATTTACATAGTAGTACTTACTATACCGCCTGGAGCTATCTGGTACACGTTCATTTACATAGTAGTACTTACTATACCGCCTGGAGCTATCTGGTACACATTCATTTACATAGTAGTACTTACTACTACCGCCTGTAGCTATCTGGTACACGTTCATTTACATAGTAGTACTTACTATACCACCTGGAGCTATCTGGTACACGTTCATTTACATAGTAGTACTTACTATACCGCCTGGAGCCATCTGGTACACATTCATTTACATAGTAGTACTTACTATACCGCCTGGAGCTATCTGGTACACGTTCATTTACATAGTAGTACTTACTATACCGCCTGTAGCTATCTGGTACACGTTCATTTACATAGTAGTACTTACTATACCGCCTGGAGCTATCTAGTACACGTTCATTTACATAGTAGTACTTACTATACCGCCTGGAGCTATCTGGTACACGTTCATTTACATAGTAGTACTTACTATACCGCCTGAGCTATCTGGTACACGTTCAGATGAATAGTAGCACTTACTATACCAGCCTGGAGCTATCTGGTACACGTTCATTTACATAGTAGTACTTACTATACCGCCTGGAGCTATCTGGTACACGTTCATTTACATAGTAGTACTTACTATACCGCCTGGAGCTATCTGGTACACGTTCATTTACATAGTAATACTTACTATACCGCCTGGAGCTATCTGGTACACGTTCATTTACATAGTAGTACTTACTATACCGCCTGGAGCTATCTGGTACACGTTCATTTACATAGTAGTACTTACTATACCGCCTGGAGCTATCTGGTACACGTTCATTTACATAGTAGTACTTACTATACCGCCTGGAGCTTTCTGGTTACACGTTCATTTACATAGTAGTACTTACTATACCGCCTGGAGCTATCTAGTACACGTTCATTTACATAGTAGTACTTACTATACCGCCTGGAGCTATCTGGTACACGTTAATTTACATAGTAGTACTTACTATACCCGCCTGGAGCTATCTAGTACACGTTCAGATGAATAGTAGCACTTACTATACCGCCTGGAGCTATCTGTACAATTCAGATACATAGTAGTACTTACTATACCGCCTGGAGCTATCTGGTACACGTTCAGTTAACATAGTAGTACTTACTATACCGCCTGGAGCTATCTAGTGCACATTCAGATAAATAGTAGCACTTACTATACCGCCTGGAGCTATCTGGTACACGTTCATTTACATAGTAGTACTTACTATACGCCTGTAGCTATCTGGTACACGTTCATTTACATAAGTAGTACTTACTATACCGCCTGGAGCTATCTGGTACACGTTCATTTACATAGTAATACTTACTATGCCGCCTGGAGCTATCTGGTACACGTTCATTTACATAGTAGTACTTACTATACCGCCTGGAGCTATCTGGAACACGTTCATTTACATAGTAGTACTTACTATACCGCCTGGAGCTATCTGGTACACGTCATTTACATAGTAGTACTTACTATACCGCCTGGAGCTATCTGGTACACGGTTTCATTTACATAGTAGTACTTACTATACCGCCTGGAGCTATCTAGTACACGTTCATTTACATAGTAATCTTACTATACCGCCTGAGCTATCTGGTACACGTTCATTTTGCATAGTAGTACTTACTATACCGCCTGGAGCTATCTGGAACACGCTTCATTTACATAGTAGTACTTACTATACCGCCTGGAGCTATCTGGTACACGTTCATTTACATAGTAGTACTTACTATACCGCCTGGAGCTATCTGGTACACGTTCATTTACATAGTAGTACTTACTATACCGCCTGGAGCTATCTGGTACACGTTCATTTACATAGTAGTACTTACTATACCGCCTGGAGCTATCTGGTACACGTTCATTTACATAGTAGTACTTACTATACCGCCTGGAGCTATCTGGTACACGTTCATTTACATAGTAGTACTTACTATACCGCCTGGAGCTATCTGGTACACGTTCATTTACATAGTAGTACTTACTATACCGCCTGGAGCTATCTCGTACACGTTCAGATGAATAGTAGCACTTACTATACCACCTGGAGCTATCTGGTACACGTTCATTTACATAGTAGTACTTACTATACCGCCTGGAGCTATCTGGTACACGTTCATTTACATAGTAGTACTTACTATACCGCCTGGAGCTATCTGGTACACGTTCATTTACATAGTAGTACTTACTATACCGCCTGGAGCTATCTGGTACACGTTCATTTACATAGTAGTACTTACTATACCGCCTGGAGCTATCTGGTTACACGTTCATTTACATAGTAGTACTTACTATACCCGCCTGGAGCTATCTGGTACACGTTCATTTACATAGTAGTACTTACTATACCGCCTGGAGCTATCTGGTACACGTTCATTTACATAGTAGTACTTACTATACCGCCTGGAGCTATCTGGTACACGTTCATTTACATAGTAATACTTACTATACCGCCTGGAGCTATCTAGTACACGTTCATTTACATAGTAGTACTTACTATACCGCCTGGAGCTATCTGGAACACGTTCATTTACATAGTAGTACTTACTATACCCGCCTGGAGCTATCTGGTACACGTTCATTTACATAGTAGTACTTACTATACCCCTGGAGCTATCTGGTACACGTTCATTTACATAGTAGTACTTACTATACTGCCTGGAGCTATCTGGTACACGTTCATTTTACATAGTAGTACTTACTATACCGCCTGGAGCTATCTGGTACACGTTCATTTACATAGTAGTACTTACTATACCGCCTGGAGCTATCTGGTACACGTTCATTTACATAGTAATACTTACTATACCGCCTGGAGCTATCTGGTACACGTTCATTTACATAGTAGTACTTACTATACCCGCCTGGAGCTATCTGGTACACGTTCATATGCATAGTAGCACTTACTATACCACCTGGAGCTATCTGGTACACGTTCATTTACATAGTAGTACTTACTATACCGCCTGGAGCTATCTGGTACACGTTCATTTACATAGTAGTACTTTACTATACCGCCTGGGAGCTATCTGGTACACGTTCATTTACATAGTAGTACTTACTATACCGCCTGGAGCTATCTGGTACACGTTCATTTACATAGTAGTACTTACTATACCGCCTGGAGCTATCTGGTACACGTTCATTTACATAGTAGTACTTACTATACCGCCTGGAGCTATCTGGTACACGTTCAGATTAATAGTAGTACTTACTATACCGCCTGGAGCTCATCTGGTACACGTTCATTTACATAGTAGTACTTACTATACCGCCTGGAGCTATCTGGAACACGTTCATTTACATAGTAGTACTTACTATACCGCCTGGAGCTATCTGGTACACGTTCATTTACATAGTAGTACTTACTATACCGCCTGGAGCTATCTGGTACACGTTCATTTACATAGTAGTACTTACTATACCGCCTGGAGCTATCTAGTGCACATTCATATAAATAGTAGCACTTACTATACCGCCTGGAGCTATCTGGTACACGTTCATTTACATAGTAGTACTTACTATACCGCCTGGAGCTATCTGGTACACGTTCATTTACATAGTAGTGCTTACTATACCGCCTGGAGCTATCTGGTACACGTTCATTTACATAGTAGTACTTACTATACCGCCTGGAGCTATCTGGTACACGTTCATTTACATAGTAGTACTTACTATACCGCCTGGAGCTATCTGGTACAGTTCATTTACATAGTAGTACTTACTATACCGCCTGGAGCTATCTGGTACACGTTCATTTACATAGTAGTACTTACTATACCGCCTGGAGCTATCTGGTACACGTTCATTTACATAGTAGTACTTACTATACCGCCTGGAGCTATCTGGTACACGTTCATATAGGCACTTACTATACGTAGCTATCGGACACGTCATTTATAGACTTACTATACCGCCTGGAGCTATCTGGTACACGTTCATATACATAGTAGTACTTACTATACCGCCTGGAGCTATCTGGTACACGTTCATTTACATAGTAGTACTTACTATACCGCCTGGAGCTATCTAGTACACGTTCATTTACATAGTAGTACTTACTATACCGCCTGGAGCTATCTGGTACACGTTCATTTACATAGTAGTACTTACTATACCGCCTGGAGCTATCTAGTACACGTTCATTTACATAGTAGTACTTACTATACCGCCTGGAGCTATCTGGTACACGTTCATTTACATAGTAGTACTTACTATACCGCCTGGAGCTATCTGGTACACGTTCATTTACATAGTAGTACTTACTATACGCCTGGAGCTATCTGGTACACGTTCATTTACATAGTAGTACTTACTATACCGCCTGGAGCTATCTGGTACACGTTCATTTACATAGTAGTACTTACTATACCGCCTGGAGCTATCTGAGCTACACGTTCATTTTACATAGTAGTACTTACTATACCGCCTGGAGCTATCTGGTACACGTTCATTTTACATAGTAGTACTTACTATACCGCCTGGAGCTATCTGGTACACGTTCAGATGAATAGTAGCACTTACTATACCGCCTGGAGCTATCTGGTACACGTTCATTTACATAGTAGTACTTACTATACCGCCTGGAGCTATCTGGTACACGTTCATTTACATAGTAGTACTTACTATACCGCCTGGAGCTATCTGGTACACGTTCATTTACATAGTAGTACTTACTATACCGCCTGGAGCTATCTGGTACACGTTCATTTTACATAGTAGTACTTACTATACCGCCTGGAGCTATCTGGTACACGTTCATTTACATAGTAGTACTTACTATACCGCCTGGAGCTATCTGGTACACGTTCATTTACATAGTAGTACTTACTATACCACCTGGAGCTTTCTGGTACACGTTCATTTACATAGTAGTACTTACTATACCGCCTGGAGCTATCTAGTACACGTTCATTTACATAGTAGTACTTACTATACCGCCTGGAGCTATCTGGTACACGTTCATTTACATAGTAGTACTTACTATACCGCCTGGAGCTATCTAGTACACGTTCAGATGAATAGTAGCACTTACTATACCGCCTGGAGCTATCTGGTACACATTCAGATAAATAGTAGTACTTACTATACCGCCTGGAGCTATCTGGTACACATTCAGATAAATAGTAGTACTTACTATACCGCCTGGAGCTATCTAGTGCACATTCAGATAAATAGTAGCACTTACTATACCGCCTGGAGCTATCTGGTACACGTTCATTTACATAGTAGTACTTACTATACCGCCTGGAGCTATCTGGTACACGTTCATTTACATAGTAGCACTTACTATACCGCCTGGAGCTATCTGGTACACGTTCATTTACATAGTAATACTTACTATACCGCCTGGAGCTATCTAGTACACGTTCATTTACATAGTAGTACTTACTATACCGCCTGGAGCTATCTGGAACACGTTCATTTACATAGTAGTACTTACTATACCGCCTGGAGCTATCTGGTACACGTTCATTTACATAGTAGTACTTACTATACCGCCTGGAGCTATCTGGTACACGTTCATTTACATAGTAGTACTTACTATACCGCCTGGAGCTATCTGGTACACGTTCATTTACATAGTAATACTTACTATACCGCCTGGAGCTATCTAGTACACGTTCATTTACATAGTAGTACTTACTATACCGCCTGAGCTATCTGGGTTACACGTTCATTTACATAGTAGTACTTACTATACCGCCTGGAGCTATCTGGTACACGTTCATTTACATAGTAGTACTTACTATACCGCCTGGAGCTATCTGGTACACGTTCATTTTACATAGTAGTACTTACTATACCGCCTGGAGCTATCTGGTACACGTTCATTTTACATAGTAGTACTTACTATACCGCCTGGAGCTATCTGGCACGTTCATTTACATAGTAGTACTTACTATACCGCCTGGAGCTATCTGGTACACGTTCATTTACATAGTAATACTTACTATACCGCCTGAGCTATCTGGCACACGTTCATTTACATAGTAGTACTTACTATACCGCCTGGAGCCATCTGGTACACGTTCAGATGAATAGTAGCACTTACTATACCGCCTGGAGCTATCTGGTACACGTTCATTTACATAGTAGTACTTACTATACCGCCTGGAGCTATCTGGTACACGTTCATTTACATAGTAGTACTTACTATGCCGCCTGGAGCTATCTGGTACACGTTCATTTTACATAGTAGTACTTACTATACCGCCTGGAGCTATCTGGTACACGTTCATTTACATAGTAGTACTTACTATACCGCCTGGAGCTATCTGGAACACGTTCATTTACATAGTAGTACTTACTATACCGCCTGGAGCTATCTGGTACACGTTCATTTACATAGTAGTACTTACTATACCGCCTGGAGCTATCTGGTACACGTTCATTTACATAGTAGTACTTACTATACCGCCTGGAGCTATCTGGTACACGTTCATTTACATAGTAATACTTACTATACCGCCTGGAGCTATCTAGTACACGTTCATTTACATAGTAGTACTTACTATACCGCCTGGAGCTATCTGGAACACGTTCATTTACATAGTAGTACTTACTATACCGCCTGGAGCTATCTGGGTACACGTTCATTTACATAGTAGTACTTACTATACCGCCTGGAGCTATCTGGTACACGTTCATTTACATAGTAGTACTTACTATACCGCCTGGAGCTATCTGGTACACGTTCATTTACATAGTAGTACTTACTATACCGCCTGGAGCTATCTGGTACACGTTCATTTACATAGTAGTACTTACTATACCGCCTGGAGCTATCTGGGTACACGTTCATTTACATAGTAATACTTACTATACCGCCTGGAGCTATCTGGTACACGTTCATTTTACATAGTAGTACTTACTATACCGCCTGGAGCTATCTGGTACACGTTCAGATGAATAGTAGCACTTACTATACCACCTGGAGCTATCTGGTACACGTTCATTTACATAGTAGTACTTACTATACCGCCTGGAGCTATCTGGTACACGTTCATTTACATAGTAGTACTTACTATACCGCCTGGAGCTATCTGGTACACGTTCATTTACATAGTAGTACTTACTATACCGCCTGGAGCTATCTGGTACACGTTCATTTACATAGTAGTACTTACTATACCGCCTGGAGCTATCTGGTACACGTTCATTTACATAGTAGTACTTACTATACCGCCTGGAGCTATCTGGTACACGTTCATTTACATAGTAGTACTTACTATACCGCCTGGAGCTATCTAGTGCACATTCAGATAAATAGTAGCACTTACTATACCGCCTGGAGCTATCTGGTACACGTTCATTTACATAGTAGTACTTACTATACCGCCTGGGAGCTATCTGGTACACGTTCATTTACATAGTAGTACTTACTATACCGCCTGGAGCTATCTGGTACACGTTCATTTACATGGTAGTACTTACTATACCGCCTGGAGCTATCTGGTACACGTTCATTTACATAGTAATACTTACTATACACCTGGAGCTATCTGGTACACGTTCAGATGAATAGTAGCACTTACTATACCGCCTGGAGCTATCTAGTGCACATTCAGATAAATAGTAGCACTTACTATACCGCCTGGAGCTATCTGGTACACGTTCATTTACATAGTAGTACTTACTATACCGCCTGGAGCTATCTGGTACACGTTCATTTACATAGTAGTACTTACTATACCGCCTGGAGCTATCTGGTACACGTTCATTTACATAGTAGTACTTACTATACCGCCTGGAGCTATCTGGTGCACATTCAGATAAATAGTAGCACTTACTATACCGCCTGGAGCTATCTGGTACACATTCATTTACATAGTAGTACTTACTATACCGCCTGGAGCTATCTGGTACACGTTCATTTTACATAGTAGTACTTACTATACCGCCTGGAGCTATCTGGTACACGTTCATTTACATAGTAGTACTTACTATACCGCCTGTAGCTATCTGGTACACGTTCATTTACATAGTAGTACTTTACTATACCGCCTGGAGCTATCTGGGTACACGTTCATTTACATAGTAGTACTTACTATACCGCCTGGAGCTATCTGGTACACGTTCATTTACATAGTAGTACTTACTATACCGCCTGGAGCTATCTGGTACACGTTCAGATGAATAGTAGCACTTACTATACCGCCTGGAGCTATCTGGTACACGTTCATTTACATAGTAGTACTTACTATACCGCCTGGAGCTATCTGGTACACGTTCATTTACATAGTAATACTTACTATACCGCCTGGAGCTATCTGGTACACGTTCAGATGAATAGTAGCACTTACTATACCGCCTGAGCTATCTGGTACACGTTCATTTACATAGTAGTACTTACTATACCGCCTGGAGCTATCTGGTACACGTTCATTTACATAGTAGTACTTACTATACCGCCTGGAGCTATCTGGTACACGTTCATTTACATAGTAATACTTACTATACCGCCTGGAGCTATCTGGTACCGTTCATTTACATAGTAGTACTTACTATACCGCCTGGAGCTATCTGGTACACGTTCATTTACATAGTAGTACTTACTATACCGCCTGGAGCTATCTGGTACACGTTCATTTACATAGTAGTACTTACTATACCACCTGGAGCTATCTGGTACACGTTCATTTACATAGTAGTACTTACTATACCGCCTGGAGCTATCTAGTACACGTTCATTTACATAGTAGTACTTACTATACCGCCTGGAGCTATCTGGTACACGTTCATTTACATAGTAGTACTTACTATACCGCCTGGAGCTATCTAGTACACGTTCAGATGAATAGTAGCACTTACTATACCGCCTGGAGCTATCTGGTACACATTCAGATAAATAGTAGTACTTACTATACCGCCTGGAGCTATCTGGTACACATTCAGATAAATAGTAGTACTTACTATACCGCCTGGAGCTATCTAGTGCACATTCAGATAAATAGTAGCACTTACTATACCGCCTGGAGCTATCTGGTACACGTTCATTTACATAGTAGTACTTACTATACCGCCTGTAGCTATCTGGTACACGTTCATTTACATAGTAGTACTTACTATACCGCCTGGAGCTATCTGGTACACGTTCATTTACATAGTAATACTTACTATACCGCCTGGAGCTATCTAGTACACGTTCATTTACATAGTAGTACTTACTATACCGCCTGGAGCTATCTGGAACACGTTCATTTACATAGTAGTACTTACTATACCGCCTGGAGCTATCTGGTACACGTTCATTTACATAGTAGTACTTACTATACCGCCTGGAGCTATCTGGTACACGTTCATTTACATAGTAGTACTTACTATACCGCCTGGAGCTATCTGGTACACGTTCATTTACATAGTAATACTTACTATACCGCCTGGAGCTATCTAGTACACGTTCATTTACATAGTAGTACTTACTATACCGCCTGGAGCTATCTGGAACACGTTCATTTACATAGTAGTACTTACTATACCGCCTGGAGCTATCTGGTACACGTTCATTTACATAGTAGTACTTACTATACCGCCTGGAGCTATCTGGTACACGTTCATTTACATAGTAGTACTTACTATACCGCCTGGAGCTATCTGGTACACGTTCATTTACATAGTAGTACTTACTATACCGCCTGGAGCTATCTGGTACACGTTCATTTACATAGTAGTACTTACTATACCGCCTGGAGCTATCTGGTACACGTTCATTTACATAGTAATACTTACTATACCGCCTGGAGCTAACTGGTACACGTTCATTTACATAGTAGTACTTACTATACCGCCTGGAGCTATCTGGTACACGTTCAGATGAATAGTAGCACTTACTATACCACCTGGAGCTATCTGGTACACGTTCATTTACATAGTAGTACTTACTATACCGCCTGGAGCTATCTGGTACACGTTCATTTACATAGTAGTACTTACTATACCGCCTGGAGCTATCTGTACACGTTCATTTACATAGTAGTACTTACTATACCGCCTGGAGCTATCTGGTACACGTTCATTTACATAGTAGTACTTACTATACCGCCTGGAGCTATCTGGAACACGTTCATTTACATAGTAGTACTTACTATACCGCCTGGAGCTATCTGGTACACGTTCATTTACATAGTAGTACTTACTATACCGCCTGGAGCTATCTGGTACACGTTCATTTACATAGTAGTACTTACTATACACGCCTGGAGCTATCTGGAACACGTTCATTTACATAGTAGTACTTACTATACCGCCTGGAGCTATCTGGTACACGTTCATTTACATAGTAGTACTTACTATACCGCCTGGAGCTATCTGGTACACGTTCATTTACATAGTAGTACTTACTATACCGCCTGGAGCTATCTGGTACACGTTCATTTACATAGTAGTACTTACTATACCGCCTGGAGCTATCTGGTACACGTTCATTTACATAGTAGTACTTACTATACCGCCTGGAGCTATCTGGTACACGTTCATTTACATAGTAATACTTACTATACCGCCTGGAGCTATCTGGTACACGTTCATTTACATAGTAGTACTTACTATACCGCCTGGAGCTATCTGGTACACGTTCAGATGAATAGTAGCACTTACTATACCACCTGGAGCTATCTGGTACACGTTCATTTACATAGTAGTACTTACTATACCGCCTGGAGCTATCTGGTACACGTTCATTTTACATAGTAGTACTTACTATACCGCCTGGAGCTATCTGGTACACGTTCATTTACATAGTAGTACTTACTATACCGCCTGGAGCTATCTGGTACACGTTCATTTACATAGTAGTACTTACTATACCGCCTGGAGCTATCTGGTACACGTTCATTTACATAGTAGTACTTACTATACCGCCTGGAGCTATCTGGTACACGTTCATTTACATAGTAGTACTTACTATACCGCCTGGAGCTATCTAGTGCACATTCAGATAAATAGTAGCACTTACTATACCGCCTGGAGCTATCTGGTACACGTTCATTTACATAGTAGTACTTACTATACCGCCTGGAGCTATCTGGTACATGTTCATTTACATAGTAATACTTACTATACCGCCTGGAGCTATCTGGTACACGTTCATTTACATAGTAGTACTTACTATACCGCCTGGAGCTATCTGGTACACGTTCATTTACATAGTAATACTTACTATACCGCCTGGAGCTATCTGGTACACGTTCATATGAATAGTAGCACTTACTATACCGCCTGGAGCTATCTAGTGCACATTCAGATAAATAGTAGCACTTACTATACCGCCTGGAGCTATCTGGTACACGTTCATTTACATAGTAGTACTTACTATACCGCCTGGAGCTATCTGGTACACGTTCATTTACATAGTAGTACTTACTATACCGCCTGGAGCTATCTGGTACACGTTCATTTACATAGTAGTACTTACTATACCGCCTGGAGCTATCTAGTACACATTCAGATACATAGTAGCACTTACTATACCGCCTGGAGCTATCTGGTACACATTCATTTACATAGTAGTACTTACTATACCGCCTGGAGCTATCTGGTACACGTTCATTTACATAGTAGTACTTACTATACCGCCTGGAGCTATCTGGTACACGTTCATTTACATAGTAGTACTTACTATACCGCCTGTAGCTATCTGGTACACGTTCATTTACATAGTAGTACTTGCTATACCGCCTGGAGCTATCTGGTACACGTTCATTTACATAGTAGTACTTACTATACCGCCTGGAGCTATCTGGTACACGTTCATTTACATATTAGTACTTACTATACCGCCTGGAGCTATCTGGTACACGTTCATTTACATAGTAGTACTTACTATACCGCCTGTAGCTATCTGGTACACGTTCATTTACATAGTAGTACTTACTATACCGCCTGGAGCTATCTGGTACACGTTCATTTACATAGTAGTACTTACTATACCGCCTGGAGCTATCTGGTACACGTTCATTTACATAGTAGTACTTACTATACCGCCTGGAGCTATCTGGTACACGTTCATTTACATAGTAGTACTTACTATACCGCCTGGAGCTATCTGGTACACGTTCATTTACATAGTAGTACTTACTATACCGCCTGGAGCTATCTGGTACACGTTCATTTACATAGTAATACTTACTATACCGCCTGGAGCTATCTGGTACACGTTCAGATGAATAGTAGCACTTACTATACCGCCTGGAGCTATCTAGTGCACATTCAGATAAATAGTAGCACTTACTATACCGCCTGGAGCTATCTGGTACACGTTCATTTACATAGTAGTACTTACTATACCGCCTGGAGCTATCTGGTACACGTTCATTTACATAGTAGTACTTACTATACCGCCTGGAGCTATCTGGTACACGTTCATTTACATAGTAGTACTTACTATACCGCCTGGAGCTATCTAGTGCACATTCAGATAAATAGTAGCACTTACTATACCGCCTGGAGCTATCTGGTACACATTCATTTACATAGTAGTACTTACTATACCGCCTGGAGCTATCTGGTACACGTTCATTTACATAGTAGTACTTACTATACCGCCTGGAGCTATCTGGTACACGTTCATTTACATAGTAGTACTTACTATACCGCCTGTAGCTATCTGGTACACGTTCATTTACATAGTAGTACTTACTATACCGCCTGGAGCTATCTGGTACACGTTCATTTACATAGTAGTACTTACTATACCGCCTGGAGCTATCTGGTACACGTTCATTTACATAGTAGTACTTACTATACCGCCTGGAGCTATCTGGTACACGTTCATTTACATAGTAGTACTTACTATACCGCCTGGAGCTATCTGGTACACGTTCATTTACATAGTAGTACTTACTATACCGCCTGGAGCTATCTGGTACACGTTCATTTACATAGTAGTACTTACTATACCGCCTGGAGCTATCTGGTACACGTTCATTTACATAGTAGTACTTACTATACCGCCTGGAGCTATCTGGTACACGTTCATTTACATAGTAGTACTTACTATACCGCCTGGAGCTATCTGGTACACGTTCATTTACATAGTAGTACTTACTATACCGCCTGGAGCTATCTAGTGCACATTCAGATAAATAGTAGCACTTACTATACCGCCTGGAGCTATCTGGTACACATTCATTTACATAGTAGTACTTACTATACCGCCTGGAGCTATCTGGTACACGTTCATTTTACATAGTAGTACTTACTATACCGCCTGGAGCTATCTGGTACACGTTCATTTACATAGTAGTACTTACTATACCGCCTGTAGCTATCTGGTACACGTTCATTTACATAGTAGTACTTACTATACCGCCTGGAGCTATCTGGTACACGTTCATTTACATAGTAGTACTTACTATACCGCCTGGAGCTATCTGGTACACGTTCATTTACATATTAGTACTTACTATACCGCCTGGAGCTATCTGGTACACGTTCATTTACATAGTAGTACTTACTATACCGCCTGTAGCTATCTGGTACACGTTCATTTACATAGTAGTACTTACTATACCGCCTGGAGCTATCTGGTACACGTTCATTTACATAGTAGTACTTACTATACCGCCTGGAGCTATCTGGTACACGTTCATTTACATAGTAGTACTTACTATACCGCCTGGAGCTATCTGGTACACGTTCATTTACATAGTAGTACTTACTATACCGCCTGGAGCTATCTGGTACACGTTCATTTACATAGTAGTACTTACTATACCGCCTGGAGCTATCTGGAACACGTTCATTTACATAGTAATACTTACTATACCGCCTGGAGCTATCTGGTACACGTTCAGATGAATAGTAGCACTTACTATACCGCCTGGAGCTATCTAGTGCACATTCAGATAAATAGTAGCACTTACTATACCGCCTGGAGCTATCTGGTACACGTTCATTTACATAGTAGTACTTACTATACCGCCTGGAGCTATCTGGTACACGTTCATTTACATAGTAGTACTTACTATACCGCCTGGAGCTATCTGGTACACGTTCATTTACATAGTAGTACTTACTATACCGCCTGGAGCTATCTAGTGCACATTCAGATAAATAGTAGCACTTACTATACCGCCTGGAGCTATCTGGTACACGTTCATTTACATAGTAGTACTTACTATACCGCCTGGAGCTATCTGGTACACGTTCATTTACATAGTAGTACTTACTATACCGCCTGGAGCTATCTGGTACACGTTCATTTACATAGTAGTACTTACTATACCGCCTGGAGCTATCTGGTACACGTTCATTTACATAGTAGTACTTACTATACCGCCTGGAGCTATCTGGTACACATTCAGATGAATAGTAGCACTTACTATACCACCTGGAGCTATCTGGTACACGTTCATTTACATAGTAGTACTTACTATACCACCTGGAGCTATCTAGTGCACATTCAGATAAATAGTAGCACTTACTATACCGCCTGGAGCTATCTGGTACACGTTCATTTACATAGTAATACTTACTATACCGCCTGGAGCTATCTAGTACACGTTCATTTACATAGTAGTACTTACTATACCGCCCTGGAGCTATCTGGTACACGTTCATTTACATAGTAATACTTACTATACCGCCTGGAGCTATCTAGTACACGTTCATTTACATAGTAGTACTTACTATACCGCCTGGAGCTATCTGGTACACATTCATTTACATAGTAGTACTTACTATACCGCCTGGAGCTATCTAGTGCACATTCAGATAAATAGTAGCACTTACTATACCGCCTGGAGCTATCTGGTACACGTTCATTTACATAGTAATACTTACTATACCGCCTGGAGCTATCTAGTACACGTTCATTTACATAGTAGTACTTACTATACCGCCTGGAGCTATCTGGTACACATTCATTTACATAGTAGTACTACTATACCGCCTGGAGCTATCTGGTACACGTTCATTTACATAGTAGTACTTACTATACCGCCTGGAGCTATCTGGTACACGTTCATTTACATAGTAGTACTTACTATACCGCCTGGAGCTATCTAGTACACGTTCATTTACATAGTAGTACTTACTATACCGCCTGGAGCTATCTGGTACACGTTCATTTACATAGTAGTACTTACTATACCGCCTGGAGCTATCTGGTACACGTTCATTTACATAGTAGTACTTACTATACCGCCTGGAGCTATCTGGTACACGTTCATTTACATAGTAGTACTTACTATACCGCCTGGAGCTATCTGGTACACGTTCATTTACATAGTAGTACTTACTATACCGCCTGGAGCTATCTGGTACACGTTCATTTTACATAGTAATACTTACTATACCGCCTGGAGCTATCTAGTGCACATTCAGATAAATAGTAGCACTTACTATACCGCCTGGAGCTATCTGGTACACGTTCATTTACATAGTAGTACTTACTATACCGCCTGGAGCTATCTGGTACACATTCATTTACATAGTAGTACTTACTATACCGCCTGTAGCTATCTGGTACACGTTCATTTACATAGTAGTACTTACTATACCACCTGGAGCTATCTGGTACACGTTCATTTACATAGTAGTACTTACTATACCGCCTGGAGCTATCTGGTACACGTTCATTTACATAGTAGTACTTACTATACCGGGCCTGGAGCTATCTGGTACACGTTCATTTACATAGTAGTACTTACTATACCGCCTGGAGCTATCTGGTACACGTTCATTTACATAGTAGTACTTACTATACCGCCTGGAGCTATCTGGTACACGTTCATTTACATAGTAGCACTTACTATACCGCCTGGAGCTATCTAGTACACGTTTATTTACATAGTAGTACTTACTATACCGCCTGTAGCTATCTGGTACACGTTCATTTACATAGTAGTACTTACTATACCGCCTGGAGCTATCTGGTACACGTTCATTTACATAGTAGTACTTACTATACCACCTGGAGCTATCTGGTACATGTTCATTTACATAGTAGTACTTACTATACCGCCTGGAGCTATCTGGTACACGTTCATTTACATAGTAGTACTTACTATACCGCCTGGAGCTATCTGGTACACGTTCATTTACATAGTAGTACTTACTATACTTCTTGCCGCCCGATCTCTCCAGCTATCTCTTAGATGGTGTCACAGCCACACACACACACACACACACACACACACACACAGCATCGGAGTCTGCTGGGGGAGGACGGCTAATAATAATGGCTGAAATGGAATGGAATGGTTGGAATGTTTGATGCCATTATTATGAGCTGTCCTCTCCTCAGCAGCCTCCACTGACACACACACACACACAGACACACACACACACACACACACACAAACACACACAAACACACACAAACACTCCAAACAAACCATACTCCAGGCTGCAGAGTTGATTATTTCCCAGAATGAACCTTCTGCTGATATTTGGATCAAATGAAATCTGTCCTTCAAGGGCACCATACTGCAGGGAGAACAAACTAACCCACCAAGATAGTTTTATGACAACACAACAGCTGCCTGTCATTTAAAAACAATGACAAGAAAACAGGAAACACCTGATTTCCTTCCAACAACAGATTATAGAATCAGTCACATTCATGCTCCGATAAACCCGGCTGGAGTTAGTCTGTCCATGATAACACCATTACTGACGCAAAGATGACTTAAATTGTGTTTCTCGCTTTATAATACAGAAAAGGGGGATGATATACATTACAAAGAGATACAACTGTGTGTGTGTGAGTGAGTGCAAAGGGCATAGCTGCTTGATGTCTGGAGTGGAGGAGAAACATGAATTACTCTCCTCTGAAGCGTTACATTATGGATTAAAGCCATCACCCTGCATCACCCCCGGTAACCAGCCACACACACCCTGTCACCCTGGATAACACCCCCGGCAACACAGACACTCAGCCTGGCAGGAGGACACAAGGAGGAGGACAGGAGGACACAAGGAGGAGGACAGGAGACACAGAAGGAGGACAGGAGACACAGAAGGAGGAGGACAGGAGACACAGAAGGAGGACAGGAGACACAGAAGGAGGAGGACAGGAGACACAGAAGGAGGAGGACAGGAGACACAGAAGGAGGAGGACAGGAGGACACAGAAGGAGGAGGACAGGAGACACAGAAGGAGGAGGACAGGAGACACAGAAGGAGGAGGACAGGAGACACAGAAGGAGGAGGACAGGAGACACAGAAGGAGGAGGACAGGAGACACAGAAGGAGGAGGACAGGAGGACACAGAAGGAGGAGGACAGGAGACACAGAAGGAGGAGGACAGGAGACACAGAAGGAGGAGGACAGGAGGACACAGAAGGAGGAGGACAGGAGACACAGAAGGAGGAAGACAGGAGACACAGAAGGAGGAGGACAGGAGGACACAGAAGGAGGAGGACAGGAGGACACAGAAGGAGGAGGAGGACAGGAGACACAGAAGGAGGAGGACAGGAGACACAGAAGGAGGAGGACAGGAGGACACAGAAGGAGGAGGACAGGAGACACAGAAGGAGGAGGACAGGAGACACAGAAGGAGGAGGACAGGAGGACACAGAAGGAGGAGGACAGGAGACACAGAAGGAGGAGGACAGGAGGACACAGAAGGAGGAGGACAGGAGACACAGAAGGAGGAGGACAGGAGACACAGAAGGAGGAGGACAGGAGGACACAGAAGGAGGAGGACAGGAGACACAGAAGGAGGAAGACAGGAGACACAGAAGGAGGAGGACAGGAGGACACAGAAGGAGGAGGACAGGAGGACACAGAAGGAGGAGGACAGGAGACACAGAAGGAGGAGGACAGGAGACACAGAAGGAGGAGGACAGGAGACACAGAAGGAGGAGGACAGGAGACACAGAAGGAGGAGGACAGGAGGACACAGAAGGAGGAGGACAGGAGACACAGAAGGAGGAGGACAGGAGGACACAGAAGGAGGAGGACAGGAGACACAGAAGGAGGAGGACAGGAGACACAGAAGGAGGAGGACAGGAGACACAGAAGGAGGAGGACAGGAGGACACAGAAGGAGGAGGACAGGAGGACACAGAAGGAGGAGGACAGGAGACACAGAAGGAGGAGGACAGGAGGACACAGAAGGAGGAGGACAGGAGACACAGAAGGAGGAGGACAGGAGACACAGAAGGAGGAGGACAGGAGGACACAGAAGGAGGAGGACAGGAGACACAGAAGGAGGAGGACAGGAGGACACAGAAGGAGGAGGACAGGAGACACAGAAGGAGGAGGACAGGAGACACAGAAGGAGGAGGACAGGAGGACACAGAAGGAGGAGGACAGGAGGACACAGAAGGAGGAGGACAGGAGGACACAGAAGGAGGAGGACAGGAGACACAGAAGGAGGAGGACAGGAGACACAGAAGGAGGAGGACAGGAGACACAGAAGGAGGAGGACACGAGGACACAGAAGGAGGAGGACAGGAGGACACAGAAGGAGGAGGACAGGAGACACAGAAGGAGGAGGACAGGAGACACAGAAGGAGGAGGACACGAGGACACAGAAGGAGGAGGACAGGAGACACAGAAGGAGGAGGACAGGAGACACAGAAGGAGGAGGACAGGAGACACAGAAGGAGGAGGACAGGAGACACAGAAGGAGGAGGACACGAGGACACAGAAGGAGGAGGACAGGAGGACACAGAAGGAGGAGGACAGGAGACACAGAAGGAGGAAGACAGGAGACACAGAAGGAGGAGGACAGGAGACACAGAAGGAGGAGGACAGGAGGACACAGAAGGAGGAGGACAGGAGGACACAGAAGGAGGAGGACAGGAGACACAGAAGGAGGAGGACAGGAGACACATAAGGAGGAGGACAGGAGGACCCAGAAGGAGGAGGACAGGAGGACACAGAAGGAGGAGGACAGGAGGACACAAGGAGGAGGACAGGAGGACACAGAAGGAGGAGGACAGGAGACACAGAAGGAGGAGGACAGGAGGACACAAGGAGGAGGAGGACAGGAGGACACAGAAGGAGGAGGACAGGAGACACAGATGGAGGAGGACAGGAGACACAGAAGGAGGAGGACAGGAGACACAGAAGGAGGAGGACAGGAGGACACAGAAGGAGGAGGACAGGAGGACACAGAAGGAGGAGGACAGGAGACACAGAAGGAGGAGGACAGGAGACACAGAAGGAGGAGGACAGGAGGACACAGAAGGAGGAGGACAGGAGACACAGAAGGAGGAGGACAGGAGACACAGAAGGAGGAGGACAGGAGGACACAGAAGGAGGAGGACAGGAGACACAGGAGGAGGAGGACAGGAGGACACAGAAGGAGGAGGACAGGAGACACAGAAGGAGGAGGACAGGAGGACACAAGGAGGAGGACAGGAGGACACAAGGAGGAGGACAGGAGACACAGAAGGAGGAGGACAGGAGACACAGAAGGAGGAGGACAGGAGGACACAGAAGGAGGAGGACAGGGGACACAGAAGGAGGAGGACAGGAGGACAGAAGGAGGAGGACAGGAGACACAGAAGGAGGAGGACAGGAGGACACAGAAGGAGGAGGACAGGAGGACACAGAAGGAGGAGGACAGGAGACACAGAAGGAGGAGGGACAGGAGGACACAGAAGGAGGAGGACAGGAGACACAGAAGGAGGAGGACAGGAGACACAGAAGGAGGAGGACAGGAGACACAGAAGGAGGAGGACAGGAGACACAGAAGGAGGAGGACAGGAGGACACAGAAGGAGGAGGACAGGAGACACAGAAGGAGGAGGACAGGAGGACACAGAAGGAGGAGGACAGGAGGACACAGAAGGAGGAGGACAGGAGGACACAGAAGGAGGAGGACAGGAGGACACAGAAGGAGGAGGACAGGAGGACACAGAAGGAGGAGGACAGGAGGACACAGAAGGAGGAGGACAGGAGACACAGAAGGAGGACAGGAGGACACAGAAGGAGGAGGACAGGAGGACACAAGGAGGAGGACAGGAGACACAGAAGGAGGAGGACAGGGTGTAAACAGGGCTCAGGGTATAAACAGGGCTCAGGGTGTAAACAGGGCTCAGGGTGTAAACAGGGCTCAGGGTGTAAACAGGGCTCAGGGTGTAAACAGGGCTCAGGGTGTAAACAGGGCTCAGGGTGTAAACAGGGCTCAGGGTATAAACAGGGCTCAGGGTATAAACAGGGCTCAGGGTGTAAACAGGGCTCAGGGTGTAAACAGGGCTCAGGGTGTAAACAGGGCTCAGGGTGTAAACAGGGCTCAGGGTGTAAACAGGGCTCAGGGTGTAAACAGGGCTCAGGGTGTAAACAGGGCTCAGGGTATAAACAGGGCTCAGGGTGTAAACAGGGCTCAGGGTGTAAACAGGGCTCAGGGTATAAACAGGGCTCAGGGTGTAAACAGGGCTCAGGGTATAAACAGGGCTCAGGGTATAAACAGGGCTCAGGGTGTAAACAGGGCTCAGGGTATAAACAGGGCTCAGGGTGTAAACAGGGCTCAGGGTATAAACAGGGCTCAGGGTGTAAACAGGGCTCAGGGTGTAAACAGGGCTCAGGGTGTACATAGGGCTCAGGGTGTAAACAGGGCTCAGGGTGTAAACAGGGCTCAGGGTGTAAACAGGGCTCAGGGTGTAAACAGGGCTCAGGGTGTAAACAGGGCTCAGGGTGTAAACAGGGCTCAGGGTGTAAACAGGGCTCAGGGTATAAACAGGGCTCAGGGTGTAAACAGGGCTCAGGGTGTAAACAGGGCTCAGGGTATAAACAAGGCTCAGGGTGTAAACAGGGCTCAGGGTGTAAACAGGGCTCAGGGTGTAAACAAGGCTCAGGGTATAAACAAGGCTCAGGGTGTAAACAGGGCTCAGGGTATAAACAGGGCTCAGGGTGTAAACAGGGCTCAGGGTGTAAACAGGGCTCAGGGTATAAACAAGGCTCAGGGTGTTAACAGGGCTCAGGGTGTAAACAGGGCTCAGGGTGTAAACAGGGCTCAGGGTGTAAACAAGGCTCAGGGTGTTAACAAGGCTCAGGGTGTAAACAGGGCTCAGGGTGTAAACAGGGCTCAGGGTGTAAACAAGGCTCAGGGTGTTAACAAGGCTCAGGGTGTTAACAGGGCTCAGGGTGTAAACAGGGCTCAGGGTATAAACAAGGCTCAGGGTGTTAACAGGGCTCAGGGTGTTAACAGGGCTCAGGGTGTTAACAGGGCTCAGGGTGTAAACAGGGCTCAGGGTGTAAACAGGGCTCAGGGTGTTAACAAGGCTCAGGGTGTAAACAGGGCTCAGGGTGTAAACAAGGCTCAGGGTGTAAACAGGGCTCAGGGGTGTAAACAGGGCTCAGGGGTGTAAACAGGGCTCAGGGTGTAAACAGGGCTCAGGGTGTAAACAGGGCTCAGGGTGTAAACAAGGCTCAGGGTATAAACAGGGCTCAGGGTATAAACAGGGCTCAGGGTGTAAACAGGGCTCAGGGTATAAACAGGGCTCAGGGTATAAACAGGGCTCAGGGTGTTAACAAGGCTCAGGGTGTAAACAGGGCTCAGGGTGTAAACAGGGCTCAGGGTGTAAACACGGCTCAGGGTGTTAACAAGGCTCAGGGTGTAAACAGGGCTCAGGGTATAAACAGGGCTCAGGGTATAAACAGGGCTCAGGGTGTAAACAAGGCTCAGGGTGTAAACAGGGCTCAGGGTGTAAACAGGGATCAGGGTATAAACAGGGATCAGGGTATAAACAAGGCTCAGGGTGTTAACAAGGCTCAGGGTGTAAACAGGGCTCAGGGTGTAAACAGGGCTCAGGGTATAAACAGGGCTCAGGGTATAAACAGGGCTCAGGGTGTAAACAAGGCTCAGGGTGTAAACAGGGCTCAGGGTGTAAACAGGGCTCAGGGTGTAAACAGGGCTCAGGGTATAAACAGGGCTCAGGGTGTAAACAGGTCTCAGGGTGTAAACAGGGCTCAGGGTGTAAACAGGGCCAGAGGCAACACAACCTGACAGTCTTACTCTTATGAGGATAACTTCATACCTTTCACTGCACAGCTACGACCTGTTGTTTCAGAGGAGGAGGGATTGTCCCAGGATCCTGGCTACCCAGATGAATCCCTACTGCACAGCTACGACCTGTTGTTTCAGAGGAGGAGGGATTGTCCCAGGATCCTGGCTACCCAGATGAATCCCTACTGCACAGCTACGACCTGTTGTTTCAGAGGAGGAGGGATTGTCCCAGGATCCTGGCTACCCATATTAAATCCCTACTACACAGCTACGACCTGTTGTTTCAGAGGAGGAGGGATTGTCCCAGGATCCTGGCTACCCATATTAAATCCCTACTGCACAGCTACGACCTGTTGTTTCAGAGGAGGAGGGGGTTTCACCAGGGATGGTGGAGCGAGTGGTTTGTGGGGGTTAAAGGTCAGGGTGACATAGTGAACTGTAAGAGAGTTGAGTTGTGAGGGTCAAGGGTCAAGGGTTTAATGCAGTAGGTTACAGTGATGTCAGGGTTTAGAGTGAGATCAGAGGTCGTACCCTCTCTCTCCTGGGCGGTGAGGTTAGTCAGTCTCTGGACATGTCTCCGGGGTAACAGCAACGTCTGGAACGGCCAGGTGGCCCAGTATGGAACCACGGCCAGCCAATCAGCATTCTGCACCACTACACGCTCCTAGAGAGAGAGAGAGAGAGAGAGAGAGAGAGAGAGAGAGAGAGAGGAGAGGGGAGAGAGAGAGAGAGAGAGAGAGAGAGAAAGAGAGGGAGAGAGAGAGGGAGACAAAGGGGAGAGTGAGAGAGTGCGAGAGGGGGAGAGAGAAAGAGAGAGAGAGATAAAGAAAGGGAGAGAGAGAGAGAGGGAGAGAGAGAGAGAGAGAGAGAGAGAGAGAGAGAGAGAGAGAGAGAGATGGAGATGGAGGAGAGAGAGAGAGAGAGAGAGAGAGAGAGAGAGAGAGAGAGAGGAGAGAGAGAGAAGAGAGATGGAGATGGAGAGAGAGAGAGAGAGAGAGAGAGAGAGAGAGAGAGAGAGAGAGAGAGAGAGAGAGAGAGAGAGAGAGAGAGAGAGAGAGAGAGAGAGAGAGAGAGAGAGAGAGAGATGGAGATGGAGAGAGAGAGAGATGGAGATGGGAGAGAGGGAGGGAGAGAGAGAGAGAGAGAGAGAGAGAGAAAGAGAGAGAGAGAGGGGGAGAGACAGAGAGAGAGAGATAGAGGGATAGGGAGATGGAGATGGAGAGAGGGAGAGAGAGAGAGAGAGAGAGAGAGAGAGAGAGAGAGAGAGAGAGAAAGAGAGAGAGAGAGGGGGAGAGACAGAGAGAGAGGGATAGAGGGAGAGAGAGAGAGAGAGAGAGAGAGAGAGAGAGAGAGAGAGAGAGAGAGAGAGAGAGAGAGATGGAGAGGGAGAGAGATGGAGATGGAGAGAGGGAGGGAGAGAGAGAGAGAGAGAGAGAGAGAGAGAGAGAGAGAGAGAGAGAGAAAGAGAGAGAGAGTGGGGGAGAGACAGAGAGAGAGAGATAGAGGGATAGGGAGATGGAGATGGAGAGAGGGAGAGAGAGAGAGATGGAGATGGAGAGAGGGAGAGAGAGAGAGAGAGAGAGATGGAGAGAGAGAGAGATGAGAGAGAGAGAGAGAAAGAGAGAGAGAGGGAGATGGAGAGAGAGATAATGAGAGCAAGGAGAGAGAGTCAATCAATATTCCATCCTTTCTGTGGTAAATAGAGAAAACAGTGAGACTCAACAAGCAGCAACAGTCCAGAGGAGACAGAAACACAGACCAGTTCAGCCTGTGTAAGGGGTGAGTGCTGTTGAGAACAGTGTTACAGCTATGATAACAAAGGAAACACTCATATTAACCAGCCAGCCAATACCTGATTAGAAACACCACAGCAACACAGGACAGACAGGACACACAGGACAGACAGGACACACAGGACAGACAACAACAAAAAAGACAAAAACATATGTATTGTCACACACTGGACACGTGTTGTTGTACAGGGTCAGCCATAGTAATGTGTTGTTGTACAGGGTCAGCCATAGTAACGTGTTGTTGTACAGGGTCAGCCATAGTAACGTGTTGTTGTACAGGGTCAGCCATAGTAACGTGTTGTTGTACAGGGTCAGCCATAGTAATGTGTTGTTGTACAGGGTCAGCCATAGTAATGTGTTGTTGTACAGGGTCAGCCATAGTAATGTGTTGTTGTACAGGGTCAGCCATAGTAACGTGTTGTTGTACAGGGTCAGCCATCGTAACGTGTTGTTGTACAGGGTCAGCCATAGTAACATGTTGTTGTACAGGGTCAGCCATAGTAATGTGTTGTTGTACAGGGTCAGCCATAGTAACGTGTTGTTGTACAGGGTCAGCCATAGTAACGTGTTGTTGTCCAGGGTCAGCCATAATATCGTGCTATAATACTGGACCACTGTACTACCTTTATAATAATATAATACTGTAAAAATGTACTGTACCTCCATTAACCACAATAATACTATACAACTATACTACCATTAACCACAATAATACTTTACCACTACCATTATACCACTGTAATACCGTACCACTGTAACACTGTACTACCATTATACCAATATTGTACCACTGTACTGCCATTATAATAATATAATACTGTACAACTGTAATGTACTTTCATTATACCACTATAATACTGTACCAGTGTACCACTGTACTACCATTATACGAGAAGGACCTACCAGCCCCAGGAGTCAGCACGGATCCTGGGTGTATACCAACAGCCACCCAGTGACACCCTCCCCCACGGCCGCCCAGTGACACCCTCCTCCACGGCCGCCCAGTGACACCCTCCCCCACGGCCGCCCAGTGACACCCTCCTCCACGGCCGCCCAGTGACACCCTCCCCCACGGCCGCCCAGTGGCACCCTCCCCCACGGCCACCCAGTGACACCCTCCCCCACGGCCGCCCAGTGACCTCTCCCCCACGGCCGCCCAGTGACACCCTCCTCCACGGCCACCCAGTGACACCCTCCTCCACGGCCACCCAGTGACACCCTCCTCTCCACGGCCACCAAGTGGCACCCTCCCCCACGGCCGCCCAGTGGCACCCTCCCCCACGGCCGCCCAGTGGCACCCTCCCCCACGGCCGCCCAGTGACCCTCTCCCCCACGGCCGCCCAGTGACCCTCTCCCCCCAGGCCGCCCAGTGGCACCCTCCCCCACGGCCGCCCAGTGACACCCTCCTCCACGGCCGCCCAGTGGCACCCTCCCCCACGGCCGCCCAGTGGCACCCTCCCCCACGGCCGCCCAGTGGCACCCTCCCCCACGGCCGCCCAGTGACACCCTCCCCCACGGCCGCCCAGTGACACCCTCCTCCACGGCCGCCCAGTGGCACCCTCCCCCCACGGCCGCCCAGTGGCACCCCTCCCCCCACGGCCGCCCAGTGGCACCCTCCCCCACGGCCGCCCAGTGACACCCTCCCCCACGGCCGCCCAGTGGCACCCTCCCCCACGGCCGCCCAGTGGCACCCTCCCCCACGGCCACCCAGTGACACCCTCCCCCATGGCCACCCAGTGACACCCTCCTCCACGGCCACCACAGTTCAGCAGGTCGTTTCCCCGTCAGATTCCATCACTACCACCATCATTGTGGGCAGCTCGATGGTGAGAGATTTGGGCCTGCCTACGGTCTGTGGACCGACCAAGGTCCTCTGTCACCCAGGAGCCCGTGTCCATGACCTCATCTCCCTCCTGTCCACGGTTCTGGAAGACTACTCCACTACTGACACCATCGTCACTCACGTAGGTTTTAACCACCTTCGTTTTAGGCGATCTGAGGAACTGAGGGAGGAACATGTTTTAAAGACCCTCGCCAGCACAGGGGTGAGAAAAATTATCTCTGGCCCCCTCCCATGCTACCGAAGGGGTTCGGAACGTTTCAGCCCACTCTTTGCCCTAAACGAGTACCTGAAGCAACTTAGCAACGACAGGAATGTCTCTTTATGTGACAACTTTGATTTGCTGTGGAGCAACCAGCACTTTTTAAAAGACTGGATTCACCCTAACCACAGGGGTTCCAGGATTCACCCTAACCACAGCGGTTCCAGGATTCACCCTAACCACAGGGGTTCCAGGATTCACCCTAACCACAGGGGTTCCAGGATTCACCCTAACCGCAGGGGTTCCAGGATTCACCCTAACCGCAGGGGTTCCAGGATTCACCCTAACCGCAGGGGTTCCAGGATTCACCCTAACCACAGGGGTTCCAGGATTCACCCTAACCGCAGGGGTTCCAGGATTCACCCTAACCACAGGGGTTCCAGGATTATTTCCAGCAACATCAAACTGTTTTAGAGACTGACAGACAGGTTCTGGTAGCGCTCCAGTTCTCCCTGTCAGAATAACCAACAGAGGACTTGGAAACCATATAAACTCCTGTAGAAATGGCACTATGGTTATTGTGAGTAACTTAATTTAATGTTCCATTAACTGTCATCTCCTACCATTCAGATAGATTGGAGGCTGTCAGAAAACGTGGTTGTAACATTAATAATTTGGTTGTTACTCCATTGGTTTCCTGGAAGGCAGATGCCCCAGGGGCAGAGTGGCCCACACTCATTGAATATGGCACTTTTAAATGTTAGAGCAATCACTAGTAAAACCTTTCTTGTGAATGACCTCATTACTGAGGGCAACAGTATTTTTGAAAAATGCCAATCTGGTTTTCGGGCCAACCACAGCACAGAGACAGCCTTAGTTAAAGTGGTAAAACAAACACAGGCTGCATTTGACACTGTTGACCATGATGTCCTTCTGGACAGACTGGAGGGGTGGGTTGGCCTCTGTTGACCATGATGTCCTTCTGGACAGACTGGAGAGGTGGGTTGGCCTCTGTTGACATTTACATTACATTTTAGTCATTTAGCAGACGCTCTTATCCAGAGCGACTTACAGGAGCAATTAGGGTTAAGTGCCTTGCTCAAGGGCACATTTACGTCATTTAGCAGACGCTCTAGTCCAGAGCGACTCACAAATTGATGCATTCACCCTATAGCCAGTGGGATAACCACTTTACAATTTTTTTTGGGGGGGTAGAAGGATTACTTTATCCTATCCCAGGTATTCCTTAAAGAGGTGGGGTTTCAAATGTCTCCGGAAGGTGGTGAGCGACTCCGCTGTGTGTGTGGGGGGGGTAGAAGGATTACTTTATCCTATCCCAGGTATTCCTTAAAGAGGTGTGGTTTCAAATGTCTCCGGAAGGTGGTGAGCGACTCCGCTGTGTGTGTGGGGGGTAGAAGGGATTACTTTATCCTATCCCAGGTATTCCTTAAAGAGGTGGGGTTTCAAATGTCTCCGGAAGGTGGTGAGCGACTCCGCTGTGTGTGTGGGGGGGGTAGAAGGATTACTTTATCCTATCCCAGGTATTCCTTAAAGAGGTGGGGTTTCAAATGTCTCCGGAAGGTGGTGAGCGACTCCGCTGTGTGTGTTGGGGGGTAGAAGGATTGCTTTATCCTATCCCAGGTATTCCTTAAAGAGGTGGGGTTTCAAATGTCTCCGGAAGGTGGTGAGTGACTCCGCTGTCCTGGCGTCGTGAGGGAGCTTGTTCCACCATTGGGGTGCAAGAGCAGCGAACAGTTTTGACTGGGCTGAGCGGGAACTATGCTTCCGCAGAGGAAGGGGAGCCAGCAGGCCAGAGGTGGATGAACGCAATGCCCTCGTTTGGGTGTAGGGACTGATCAGAGCCCGAAGGTACAGAGGTGCCGTTCCCTTGCTGCTCCAAAGGCAAGCACCATGGTCTTGTAACGGATGCGAGCTTCAACTGGAAGCCAGTGGAGTGTGCGGAGGAGGGGGTGACGTGAGAGAACTTGGGAAGGTTGAACACCAGACGGGCTGCGGCATTCTGGATGAGTTGTAGGGGTTTAATGGCACATGCAGGGAGGCCAGCCAACAGCGAGTTGCAGTAATCCAGACGGGAGATGACAAGTGCCTGGATTAGGACCTGTGCCGCTTCCTGTGTAAGGCAGGGTCGTACTCTCCGAATGTTGTAGAGCATGAACCTGCAGGAGCGGGTCACCGCCTTGATGTTAGCGGAGAACGACAGGGTGTTGTCCAGGGTCACGCCAAGGCTCTTCGCACTCTGGGAGGAGGACACAACGGAGTTGTCAACCGTGATGGCGAGATCATGGAACGGGCAGTCCTTCCCCGGGAGGAAGAGCAGCTCCGTCTTGCCAGGGTTCAGCTTGAGGTGGTGATCCGTCATCCATACTGATATGTCTGCCAGACATGCAGAGATGCGATTCGCCACCTGGTTATCAGAAGGGGGAAAGGAGAAGATTAGTTGTGTATCGTCAGCGTAGCAATGATAGGAGAGGCCGTGTGAGGATATGACAGAGCCAAGTGACTTGGTGTATAGGGAGAAAAGGAGAGGGCCTAGAACTGAGCCCTGAGGGACACCAGTGGTGAGAGCACGTGGTGCGGAGACAGCTTCTCGCCACGCCACTTGGTAGGAGCGACCGGTCAGGTAGGGACGCAATCCAGGAGTGAGCCGCGCCGGAGATGCCCAGCTCGGAGAGGGTGGAGAGGAGGATCTGATGGTTCACAGTATCAAAGGCAGCAGACAGGTCTAGAAGGACAAGAGCAGAGGAGAGAGAGTTAGCTTTAGCAGTGCGGAGAGCCTCCGTGACACAAAGAAGAGCAGTCTCAGTTGAATGACCAGTCCTGAAACCTGATTGGTTTGGATCAAGAAGGTCATTCTGAGAGAGATAGCAAGAGAGTTGGCTAAAGACGGCACGCTCAATAGTTTTGGAAAGAAAAGAAAGAAGGGATACTGGTCTGTAGTTGTTGACATCAGTGGGGTCGAGTGTTGGTTTTTTGAGAAGGGGAGCAACTCTCGCTCTCTTGAAGACGGAAGGGACATGGCCAGCGATGACCTTCGATGACCTCCACGATGTCCTTCTGGACAGACTGGAGAGGTGGTTGACCTCTGTTGACCATGATGTCCTTCTGGACAGACTGGAGAGGTGGTTGGCCTCTGTTGACCATGATGTCCTTCTGGACAGACTGGAGAGGTGGGTTGGCCTCTGTTGACCATGATGTCCTTCTGGACAGACTGGAGAGGTGGGTTGTCCTCTGTTGACCATGATGTCCTTCTGGACAGACTGGAGAGGTGGTTGACCTCTGTTGACCATGATGTCCTTCTGGACAGACTGGAGAGGTGGGTTGGCCTATCTGGTCCAGTTCTAAATTGATTTAGGTCCTACGCAGATGATACACAACTACACAGTTCTGTGTCACCAGAGGATTTTAGCTACACAGATCCATTATTAGACTGTATTAGTGATTTAAATACTTGGATGGCTCACAACTTCCTCCAGCTAAATCAAGATAAGACTGAGGTACTTATTGTTGGAGCCAAACCATAGAGAGAGAATCTGGACGCACATTTTAATTCAAAAGCAATAAAGATAAAACACCAGGTAAAAACCCAGGTGTTATTTTAGATTCTGAACTCAATTTAGAATCACGCATTAGGAATGTGACCAAAATAGCTTTTTCCCACCTGAGAAACATTGCCAAGGTGAGTCCGTTTCTCTCTCAGGCTGATACAGAGAGACTCATCCATGCTTTTATTACAAGCAGGCTTGACTACTGTAATGCTCTCCTGTCTGGTCTACCCAAGAAAGCCATTGGTCAACTGCAAAACATACAGAATGCTGCAGCACGGGTACTGACCAAGACCAGACGGAGAGCACACATTACACCGGTTTTAAGGTCTCTGCACTGGCTGCCTGTGAGTTTCGAATACATTTAAAGATGTTTCTTTTGGTTTTTAAATCAATCCAAGATTGTGCACCCCAATACAAGTCAGACATGCTTTTAGGTTATGTACCCAGTAGGTCCCTCAGGTCCTCTGGCACTGGCCTTTTAACTATCCCAAAGCCAGGACCAAGAGGCATGGAGAGGCAGCCTTTAGTTACTATGCCCCCAGCCTCTGGAATAGCCTTCCAGAGAACCTGAGGGGGGCTGAAACTGGGGACACATTTAACAGAGATCTTAAAACACACCTTTTTAGCTTTGCTTTTCCTTACAGTGCTTTTTAGTCGTTCAGTTTTATTCTTTAGTTTTTTATTCTTCATGTTTGTAAATATTTCAGTTCCTATTTTCATTGTTTTTCATTGTGTTGCATTCATGTCTGAAATGTGCTATATAAATAAAGCTTGATTTGATTTGACTATCCCAACCTGTTCTCCATACAGCCCCACTATCCTCATTTAGCATGGGAAAGATGTTATGGTGGGAAACATTTTATTTTATTTTATTGAACCTTTATTTTAACAGGGAAGAGATATTGAGACCTAGGTCTCTTTTCCAGATGTGCCCTATATAATACAACATAAATATACAATTATACTCAATATACACTACCAGTCAAAAGTTTGGACACACCTACTCATTCAAGGGTTTTTATTTTGAATATTTTCTACATTGTAGAATAATAGTGAAGACATCAAAACTATGAAATAACACATATTGAATCATGTAGTAACCAAAAAAGTGTTAAACAAATCAAAATATATTTTATATTTGAGATTCTTCAAAGTAGAAAATAGTAAAAATAAAGAAAAACCCTGGAATGAGTAGGTGTGTCCAAACTTTTGACTGGTACTGTATACGGAGAATGTTTAGTGACAAAAAAAATAAAAAAATAATATTAACATGTTTCTTGAACTTATATCTCAGATTTATTGGGGGGGACTATCTGTTGTTCCATGTAGTGAATCTGTTATTCAATGTGTTTGTATGGGCTAATAGCAGTAAGGACTATCTGTTGTTCCATGTAGTGAATCTGTTATTCAATGTGTTTGTATGGGCTAATAGCAGAATGTCCAAAAATAAATCTTCATCTAATATTAAAAAATATATACAAAAATATATACTTAAAATTCAAAGTGAAATAGCAAAATTATCCTTGGTCTGACCTTCTGAAATAGCTAAATGATTTTTGGCTGGACCTCTCCCTCAACGTGATCAAGACAAAGGAGATGATTGTGGACTACAGGAAAAAGATGAGGACTGAGCACGCCCCCATTCTCATCGACAGGGCTGTAGTGGAACAGGTTGAGAGCTTCAAGTTCCTTGGTGTCCACATCACCAACAAACTATCATGGTCCAAACACACCAAGACAGTCGTGAAGAGGGCACGACAAAACCTATTCCCCCTAAGGAGACTGAAAAGATTTGGCATGGGTCCTCAGATCCTCAAAAGGTTATACAGCTGCACCATCGAGAGCATCCTGACTGGTTGCATCACTGCCTGGTATGGCAACTGCTTGGCCTCCAACCGCAAGGCACTACAGAGGGTAGTGCGTACGGCCCAGTACAACACTGGAGCCAAGCTTCCTGCTATCCAGGACCTCTATACCAGGCGGTGTCAGAGGAAGGCCCTAGAAAATTGTCAAAGACTCCAGCCACCCAAGTCATAGACTGTTCTCTCTGCTATCGCACAGCAAACGGTAACGGAGCGCCAAGTCTAGGTCCAAGATGCTTCTAAGCAGCTTCTACCTCCAAGCCATAAGACTCCTGAACATCTAATCAAATGGCTACCCAGACTATTTGCATTCCCCCCCCTCTTTTACACTGCTGCTATTCTCTGTTTATTATCTATGCATAGTCACTTTAATAACTCTACCTACTTGTACATATTACCTCAATTACCTTGACTAACCGGTGCCCCTGCACATTGACTCTGTACCGGTACCCCCTGTATATAGCCTCGCTACTGTTATTTTTACTGCTTCTCTTTAATTATTTGTTACTTTTATTTCGTATTATTTTCTATAGTATTTTTGTGTGATTATATTGGGTATTTCTTAACACTGCATTACTGGTTAAGGGCTTGTAACTGAGCATTTCACTGTGAGGCACACCTGTTGTATTCGGCGCATGTGACAAATAACATTTGATTTGATTTGATTTGATAATGTCAGTGTTATTCTAATACCATTAAACAGAGAGAGCACTTAACCCGTTTCTCCGGTACTTCAACCCTCTTCATTCACTCCCCTTCTCCTCTCCAGTCTCCCAGTCTCCCAGTCTCCCAGTCTCCCAGTCTCCCCTTCTCCTCTCCAGTCTCCCCGGCTACTATACAGATGATCATCCTCCAGTCAATAGAGAATATGTAGTTGAACGGCTGGTTTATAACAAGGCTTTGACAGGTCTGACAGCCTGGCCTGTAACAAGCCCTTGGTTCCATGACCTCGCCCACTACACAGATGAAAATACTTTAGATTCACTGTCTGTATCCCATAGGGCTCTGGTCAAAAGTAGTGCACTACATAGGGAATAGGGTGCCATTTGGGACTCAATCTGACCTGATAAACACAGAGCTGGTGGGATCTGATGGAATATTAAAGTAGCCGCGGCTCGGTATCTCACAGCCTGCGTCACAGAGATCAGAACCCAATATCTCCTGTAGAAAGAGAGAGCTCGCAGCTCCGCCTACTTTACTATTACCACAGCTCAGCCTACTTTACTATTAGTATTAGTACTACCACAGCTCAGCCTACTTTACTATTAGTATTACCACAGCTCAGCCTACTTTACTATTAGTACTACCACAGCTCAGCCTAATTTACTATTAGTACTAGTACTACCACTGCTCAGCCTACTTTACTATTAGTATTAGTACTACCACAGCTCAGCCTACTTTACTATTAGTATTAGTCCTACCGCAGCTCAGCCTACTTTACTATTACCACAGCTCAGCCTACTTTACTATTAGTATTAGTACTACCACAGCTCAGCCTACTTTACTATTAGTATTACCACAGCTCAGCCTACTTTACTATTAGTACTACCACAGCTCAGCCTAATTTACTATTAGTACTAGTACTACCACTGCTCAGCCTACTTTACTATTAGTATTAGTACTACCACAGCTCAGCCTACTTTACTATTAGTATTAGTCCTACCGCAGCTCAGCCTACTTTACTATTACCACAGCTCAGCCTACTTTACTATTAGTATTAGTACTACCACAGCTCAGCCTACTTTACTATTAGTATTAGTACTACCACTGCTCAGCCTACTTTACTATTAGTATTAGTACTACCACAGCTCAGCCTACTTTACTATTAGTATTAGTACTACCACTGCTCAGCCTACTTTACTATTAGTAGTAGTACTACCACAGCTCAGCCTACTTTACTATTAGTATTAGTACTACCACAGCTCATCCTACTTTACTATTAGTATTAGTCCTACCACAGCTCAGCCTACTTTACTATTAGTATTAGTACTACCACAGCTCAGCCTACTTTACTATTAGTATTAGTCCTACCGCAGCTCAGCCTACTTTACTATTACCACAGCTCAGCCTACTTTACTATTAGTATTAGTACTACCACAGCTCAGCCTACTTTACTATTAGTATTAGTACTACCACAGCTCAGCCTACTTTACTATTAGTATTACCACAGCTCAGCCTACTTTACTATTAGTACTACCACAGCTCAGCCGAATTTACTATTAGTATTAGTACTATCAAAACTCAGCCTACTTTACTATTAGTATTAGTACTACCACAGCTCAGCCTACTTTACTATTAGTATTAGTACTACCACAGCTCAGCCTACTTTACTATTAGTATTAGTCCTACCGCAGCTCAGCCTACTTTACTATTACCACAGCTCAGCCTACTTTACTATTAGTATTAGTACTACCACAGCTCAGCCTACTTTACTATTAGTATTAGTACTACCACAGCTCAGCCTACTTTACTATTAGTATTACCACAGCTCAGCCTACTTTACTATTAGTACTACCACAGCTCAGCCTAATTTACTATTAGTATTAGTACTACCACAGCTCAGCCTACTTTACTATTAGTATTAGTATTACCACAGCTCAGCCTAATTTACTATTAGTACTACCACAGCTCAGCCTACTTTACTATTAGTATTAGTACTACCACTGCTCAGCCTACTTTACTATTAGTATTAGTACTACCACAGCTCAGCCTACTTTACTATTAGTATTAGTACTACCACAGCTCAGCCTACTTTACTATTAGTATTAGTCCCACCGCAGCTCAGCCTACTTTACTATTACCACAGCTCAGCCTACTTTACTATTAGTATTAGTACTACCACAGCTCAGCCTACTTTACTATTAGTATTAGTACTACCACAGCTCAGCCTACTTTACTATTAGTATTACCACAGCTCAGCCTACTTTACTATTAGTACTACCACAGCTCAGCCTACTTTACTATTAGTATTAGTACTACCACAGCTCAGCCTACTTTACTATTAGTATTAGTACTACCACAGCTCAGCCTACTTTACTATTAGTATTAGTACTACCACAGCTCAGCCTACTTTACTATTAGTATTAGTACTACCACAGCTCAGCCTACTTTACTATTAGTATTAGTACTACCACATCTCAGCCTACTTTACTATTAGTACTAGTCCTACCACAGCTCAGCCTACTTTACTATTAGTACTAGTATTACCACAGCTCAGCCTACTTTACTATTAGTATTACCACAGCTCAGCCTACTTTACTATTAGTACTACCACAGCTCAGCCTAATTTACTATTAGTATTACCACAGCTCAGCCTACTTTACTATTAGTATTAGTACTACCACAGCTCAGCCTACTTTACTATTACTATTAGTACTACCACAGCTCAGCCTACTTTACTATTAGTATTAGTACTACCACAGCACATCCTACTTTACTATTAGTACTACCACATCACATCCTACTTTACTATTAGTACTACCACAGCACATCCTACTTTACTATTAGTATTATTACTACCACAGCTCAGCCTACTTTACTATTAGTATTAGTACTACCACAGCTCAGCCTACTTTACTATTAGTATTAGTACTACCACTGCTCAGCCTACTTTACTATTATTATTAGTACTACCACAGCTCAGCCTACTTTACTATTAGTATTAGTACTACCACAGCTCAGCCTACTTTACTATTAGTATTAGTCCTACCACAGCTCAGCCTACTTTACTATTAGTATTAGTACTACCACAGCTCAGCCTACTTTTACTATTAGTATTAGTCCTACCGCAGCTCAGCCTACTTTACTATTACCACAGCTCAGCCTACTTTACTATTAGTATTAGTACTACCACAGCTCAGCCTACTTTACTATTAGTATTAGTACTACCACAGCTCAGCCTACTTTACTATTAGTATTACCACAGCTCAGCCTACTTTACTATTAGTACTACCACAGCTCAGCCTAATTTACTATTAGTATTAGTACTACCACAGCTCAGCCTACTTTACTATTAGTATTAGTACTACCACAGCTCAGCCTACTTTACTATTAGTATTAGTACTACCACAGCTCAGCCTACTTTACTATTAGTATTAGTCCTACCGCAGCTCAGCCTACTTTACTATTACCACAGCTCAGCCTACTTTACTATTAGTATTAGTACTACCACAGCTCAGCCTACTTTACTATTAGTATTAGTACTACCACAGCTCAGCCTACTTTACTATTCGTATTACCACAGCTCAGCCTACTTTACTATTAGTACTACCACAGCTCAGCCTAATTTACTATTAGTATTAGTACTACCACAGCTCAGCCTACTTTACTATTAGTATTAGTATTACCACAGCTCAGCCTAATTTACTATTAGTACTACCACAGCTCAGCCTACTTTACTATTAGTATTAGTACTACCACTGCTCAGCCTACTTTACTATTAGTATTAGTACTACCACAGCTCAGCCTACTTTACTATTAGTATTAGTACTACCACAGCTCAGCCTACTTTACTATTAGTATTAGTCCTACCGCAGCTCAGCCTACTTTACTATTACCACAGCTCAGCCTACTTTACTATTAGTATTAGTACTACCACAGCTCAGCCTACTTTACTATTAGTATTAGTACTACCACAGCTCAGCCTACTTTACTATTAGTATTACCACAGCTCAGCCTACTTTACTATTAGTACTACCACAGCTCAGCCTACTTTACTATTAGTATTAGTACTACCACAGCTCAGCCTACTTTACTATTAGTATTAGTACTACCACAGCTCAGCCTACTTTACTATTAGTATTAGTACTACCACAGCTCAGCCTACTTTACTATTAGTATTAGTACTACCACAGCTCAGCCTACTTTACTATTAGTATTAGTACTACCACATCTCAGCCTACTTTACTATTAGTACTAGTCCTACCACAGCTCAGCCTACTTTACTATTAGTACTAGTATTACCACAGCTCAGCCTACTTTACTATTAGTATTACCACAGCTCAGCCTACTTTACTATTAGTACTACCACAGCTCAGCCTACTTTACTATTAGTATTAGTACTACCACAGCTCAGCCTACTTTACTATTACTATTAGTACTACCACAGCTCAGCCTACTTTACTATTAGTATTAGTACTACCACAGCACATCCTACTTTACTATTAGTACTACCACATCACATCCTACTTTACTATTAGTACTACCACAGCACATCCTACTTTACTATTAGTATTATTACTACCACAGCTCAGCCTACTTTACTATTAGTATTAGTACTACCACAGCTCAGCCTACTTTACTATTAGTATTAGTCCTACCACAGCTCAGCCTACTTTACTATTAGTATTAGTACTACCACAGCTCAGCCTACTTTACTATTAGTATTAGTACTACCACAGCTCAGCCTACTTTACTATTAGTATTAGTACTACCACAGATCAGCCTACTTTACTATTAGTATTAGTATTACCACAGCTCAGCCTACTTTACTATTAGTATTAGTACTACCACAGCTCAGCCTACTTTACTATTAGTATTAGTATTACCACAGCTCAGCCTACTTTACTATTAGTATTAGTACTACCACAGCTCAGCCTACTTTACTATTAGTACTAGTACTACCACAGCTCAGCCTACTTTACTATTAGTATTAGTACTACCACAGCTCAGCCTACTTTACTATTAGTATTAGTACTACCACAGCTTAGCCTACTTTACTATTAGTATTAGTACTACCACATCTCAGCCTACTTTACTATTAGTATTAATACTACCACAGCTCAGCCTACTTTACTATTAGTACTATTACTATTAGTTCAACCTGTATGACGGTGTATTGAGTACGTTAATCTGAGAAGAATGATCGTGAGCGGGAGTGTTGGAATCCTTTTGGTAATTACATTTGAGACAATTATATTTGAGACGTTTGAGTTCAGTTTTAGCAACGAAGAACAGCCAGAGAAGATGTTTTGTTTATTTTTAGCTGGAGTGTAATTCACCAAATGACCCTGTGAATTGATATTAGCTAATAGCCAGTTACCCAACATGTCTAATGTGTAGCATACTTAATTAGCAGAGTGTGTCGTTTTAGGTTGGTGCTGTTAGTGTTCTCTCTGCATGATTACACAGAGTCAAGTCATTGCAGTCCATTAGGGGACGGTAATGTCTGTCTACTCCAGATGAGCCTCATGCCTCACTAACATATTGCTCACAGTAGAAGGGCAGGTAAATCAGAAGGGCAGGGAGGCTGTGCCACCACTACCATATTGCTCACAGTAGAAGGGCAGGTAAATCAGAAGGGCAGGGAGGCTGTGCCACCACTACCATATTGCTCACAGTAGAAGGGCAGGTAAATCAGAAGGGCAGGGAGGCTGTGCCACCACTACCATATTGCTCACAGTAGAAGGGCAGGTAAATCAGAAGGGCAGGGAGGCTGTGCCACCACTACCATATTGCTCACAGTAGAAGGGCAGGTAAATCAGAAGGGCAGGGGAGGCTGTGCCACCACTACCATATTGCTCACAGTGAAGGGCAGGTAAATCAGAAGGGCAGGGAGGCTGTGCCACCACTACCATATTGCTCACAGTAGAAGGGCAGGTAAATCAGAAGGGCAGGGAGGCTGTGCCACCACTACCATATTGCTCACAGTAGAAGGGCAGGTAAATCAGAAGGGCAGGGAGGCTGTGCCACCACTACCATATTGCTCACAGTAGAAGGGCAGGTAAATCAGAAGGGCAGGGAGGCTGTGCCACCACTACTTCCTCCCATGTCAACGGAGGGGAGAACCCGCTCCATCCACATCCATGGTCTGTAGTGGAGCGGGTCGAGAGCTTCAAGTTCCTCGGTGTCCACATCACTAAGGACTTATCATGGTCCAAACACACCAGGACAGTCGTAAAGAGGGCACGTCAGCGCCTCTTCCACCTCAGGAGGCTGAAAAGATTTGGCATGGGCCCTCAGATCCTCAGAAAGTTCTACAGCTGCACCATTGAGAGCATCTTGACTGGCTGCATCACCGCCTGGTGCTGACCAACTGGCAAGTGTCTTCACTGACATTTTCAACATGTCCCTGACCGAGTCTGTAATACCAACATGTTTCAAGCAGACCACCATAGTCCCCGTGCCCAAGAACTCTAAGATAACCTGCCTAAATGACTACCGACCCGTGGCACTGACGCCTGTAGCCATGAAGTGCTTTGAAAGACTGGTCATGGCTCACATCAACAGCATAATCCCAGAAACCCTAGACCCACTCCAATTTGCATACCGCCCCCAACAGATCCACAGATGATGCAATCTCTATCGCACTCCACACTGCCCTTTCCCACCTGGACAAGAGGAACACCTACGTGAGAATGCTATTCATTGACTACAGCTCAGCATTCAACACCATAGTGCCCTCTAAGCTCATCACTAAGCTAAGGATCCTGGGACTAAACACCTCCCTCTGCAACTGGATCCTGGACTTCCTGACGGGCCGCCCCCAGGTGGTAAGGGTAGGTAACAACACATCTGCCACACTGATCCTCAACACGGGGGCCCCTCAGGGGTGCGTGCTCAGTCCCCTCCTGTACTCTCTGTTCACCCATGACTGCATGGCCAGGCACGACTCCAACACCATCATTAAGTTTGCCGACGACACAACAGTGGTAGGCCTGATCACCGACAACGATGAGACAGCCTATAGGGAGGAGGTCAGAGATCTGGCCGTGTGGTGCCAGGGACAACAACCTCTCCCTCAACGTGACCAAGACAAAGGAGATGATTGTGGACTACAGGAAAAAAAAAGAGGACTGAGCACGCCCCCATTCTCATCGACGGGGCTGTAGTGGAACAGGTTGAGAGCTTCAAGTTCCTTGGTGTCCACATCACCAACGAACTATCATGGTCCAAGCACACCAAGACAGTCGTGAAGAGGGCACGACAAAGCCTATTCCCCCTCAGGAGACTAAAAGATTTGGCATGGGTCCTCAGATCCTCAAAAATTCTACAGCTGCACCATCGAGAGCATCCTGACTGGTTGCATCACCGCCTGGTATGGCAACTGCTTGGCCTCTGACCGCAAGGCACTACAGAGGGTAGTGCGTACGGCCCAGTACATCACTGGGGCAAAGCTCCCTGCCATCCAAGACCTCTATACCAGGCGGTGTCAGAGGAAGGCCCTCAAAATTGTCAAAGACTCCAGCCACCCTAGTCATAGACTGTTCTCTCTGCTACCGCACGGCAAGCGGTACCGGAGTGCCAAGTCTAGGTCCAAAAGACTTCTCAACAGCTTCTACCCACAAGCCATAAGACTCCTGAACAGCTAATCATGGCTACCCGGACTATTTGCACTGCCCCCCACCCCATCCTTTTTACGCTGCTGCTACTCTGTTAAGTATTTATGCATAGTCACTTTAACTCTACCCACATGTACATATTACCTCAACTACCTCAACTAGCCGGTGCCCCCACATTGACTCTGCACCGTTACCCCCCTGTATATAAGCCTCCCTACTGTCACTTTATTTTACTTCTGCTCTTTGTTTTTCTCAACACTTTTTTTTTTTTTTTTTTTTTGTTGTTGTTTTATTCTTACTTTTTTGTTTAAAATAAACGCACTGTTGGTTAAGGGCTGTAAGTAAGCATTTCACTGTAATGTCTGCACTTGTTGTATTCGGCGCATGTGACCAATAAAATTTGATTTGATTTGATTTGATTTGGTACGGCAACTGCAAGGCACCCAATCATCACTGGGGCCGAGCTCCCTGCCATCCATGACCTCTATTCCAGGCGGTGTCAGAGGAAGGCTCCAGCCAACCAAGCCATAGAGTTCTCTCTGCTACCGCATGGCAAGCGGTACCGGAGCGGCAAGTCTGGAACCAACAGGAACCTGAACAGCTTCTACCCCTGCTAAAGAAGACTGCTAAATAGCTAAACAAGACTGATAAACAAGACTGCTAAATAGCTAAACAAGACTGCTAAATAGCTAAACAAGACTGCTAAACAGCTAAACAAGACTGCTAAATAGCTAAACAAGACTGCTAGACAGCTAAACAAGACTGCTAAACAAGACTGCTAAACAAGACTGCTAAATAGCTAAACAAGACTGCTAAACAAGACTGCTAAATAGTTAAACAAGACTGCTAAACAAGACTGCTAAACAAGACTGCTAAATAGCTAAACAAGACTGCTAAATAGCTAAACAAGACTGCTAAACAAGACTGCTAAACAAGACTGCTAAATAGCTAAACAAGACTGCTAAACAAAACTGATAAACAAGACTGCTAAATAGCTAAACAAGACTGCTAAATAGCTAAACAAGACTGCTAAACAAGACTGCTAAATAGCTAAACAAGACTGCTAAATAGCTCATCAAATGACTACCTGGATTATTTTCATTGACCCTTGTTATAACTAACTCTCTTGCACTGACTCTACCACACACTGGACTCTACCCCCACACTGGACTCTACCCACACACTGGACTCTACCCACACACTGGACTCTACCCACACACGGGACTCTACCCACACACCGGACTCTACCCACACACGGGACTCTACCCACACACTGGACTCTACCACACACGGGACTCTACCCACACACTGGACTCTACCCACACACGGGACTCTACCCACACACTGGACTCTACCCACACACGGGACTCTACCCACACACTGGACTCTACCCACACACGGGACTCTACCCACACACTGGACTCTACCCACACACTGGACTCTACCCACACACATGGACTCTACCCACACACTGGACTCTACCCACACACGGGACTCTACCCACACACGGGACTCTACCCACACACGGGACTCTACCCACACACTGGACCCTACCCACACACTGGACCCTACCCACACACTCACACATACTTACACTGACACCCCAATACACACACACACACACACTCATACTGATGCCACACACACACAAACACACTTTCAGTCATTACATACACTGCTACTCCTGTTGCCTAGTCACTTTACCCTCAGCTATTTGTACATAGCTACCTCAATTACCTGGTACCCCTGCACATTGACTCAGTACTGGTACTCCCTGTATATAGCCATGTTATTACCTGGTACCCCTGACTCAGTACTGGTACTCCCTGTATATAGCCATGTTATTACCTGGTACCCCTGACTCAGTACTGGTACTCCCTGTATATAGCCATGTTATTACCTAGTACCCCTGACTCAGTACTGGTACTCCCTGTATATAGCCATGTTATTACCTAGTACCCCTGACTCAGTACTGGTACTCCCTGTATATAGCCATGTTACTACCTAGTACCCCTGACTCAGTACTGGTACTCCGTGTATATAGCCATGTTATTACCTGGTACCCCTGACTCAGTACTGGTACTCCGTGTATATAGCCATGTTACTACCTGGTACCCCCTGACTCAGTACTGGTACTCCCTGTATATAGCCATGTTATTACCTGGTACCCCTGACTCAGTACTGGTACTCCTGTATATAGCCATGTTACTACCTAGTACCCCTGACTCAGTACTGGTACTCCCTGTATATAGCCATGTTATTACCTGGTACCCCTGACTCAGTACTGGTACTCCGTGTATATAGCCATGTTACTACCTGGTACCCCTGACTCAGTACTGGTACTCCCTGTATATAGCCATGTTATTACCTGGTACCCCTGACTCAGTACTGGTACTCCCTGTATATAGCCATGTTACTACCTAGTACCCCTGACTCAGTACTGGTACTCCCTGTATATAGCCATGTTATTACCTGGTACCCTGACTCAGTACTGGTACTCCCTGTATATAGCCATGTTATTACCTGGTACCCCTGACTCAGTACTGGTACTCCCTGTATATAGCCATGTTATTACCTGGTACCCCTGACTCAGTACTGGTACTCCCTGTATATAGCCATGTTATTACCTGGTACCCCTGACTCAGTACTGGTACTCCTGTATATAGCCATGTTATTACCTAGTACCCCTGACTCAGTACTGGTACTCCCTGTATATAGCCATGTTATTACCTGGTACCCCTGACTCAGTACTGGTACTCCCTGTATATAGCCATGTTATTACCTAGTACCCCTGACTCAGTACTGGTACTCCCTGTATATAGCCATGTTACTACCTAGTACCCTGACTCAGTACTGGTACTCCCTGTATATAGCCATGTTATTACCTAGTACCCCTGACTCAGTACTGGTACTCCCTGTATATAGCCATGTTACTACCTGGTACTCCCTGTATATAGCCATGTTACTACCTAGTACCCCTGACTCAGTACTGGTACTCCTGTATATAGCCATGTTATTACCTGGTACCCCTGACTCAGTACTGGTACTTCCTGTATATAGCCACATGTTATTACCTAGTACCCCTGACTCAGTACTGGTACTCCCTGTATATAGCCATGTTATTACCTGGTACCCCTGACTCAGTACTGGTACTCCCTGTATATAGCCATGTTACTACCTGGTACCCCTGACTCAGTACTGGTACTCCCTGTATATAGCCATGTTATTACCTGGTACTCCCTGTATATTGACTCAGTACTGGTACTCCCTGTATATAGCCATGTTATTACCTGGTACCCCTGACTCAGTACTGGTACTCCCTGTATATAGCCATGTTACTACCTAGTACCCCTGACTCAGTACTGGTACTCCTGTATATAGCCATGTTATTACCTAGTACCCCTGACTCAGTACTGGTACTCCCTGTATATAGCCATGTTATTACCTGGTACCCCTGACTCAGTACTGGTACTCCCTGTATATAGCCATGTTATTACCTGGTACTCCCTGTATATAGCCATGTTATTACCTGGTACCCTGACTCAGTACTGGTACTCCCTGTATATAGCCATGTTATTACCTGGTACCCCTGACTCAGTACTGGTACTCCCTGTATATAGCCATGTTATTACCTGGTACCCCTGCATATTGACTCAGTACTGGTACTCCCTGTATATAGCCATGTTATTACCTGGTACCCCTGACTCAGTACTGGTACTCCCTGTATATAGCCATGTTATTACCTGGTACCCCTGACTCAGTACTGGTACTCCCTGTATATAGCCATGTTATTACCTAGTACCCCTGACTCAGTACTGGTACTCCCTGTATATAGCCATGTTACTACCTGGTACCCCTGACTCAGTACTGGTACTCCCTGTATATAGCCATGTTATTACCTGGTACCCCTGACTCAGTACTGGTACTCCCTGTATATAACCATGTTATTACCTGGTACCCCTGACTCAGTACTGGTACTCCCTGTATATAGCCATGTTATTACCTGGTACTCCCTGTATATAACCATGTTATTACCTGGTACCCCTGCATATTGACTCAGTACTGGTACTCCCTGTATATAGCCATGTTATTACCTGGTACCCCTGACTCAGTACTGGTACTCCTGTATATAGCCATGTTATTACCTGGTACCCCTGACTCAGTACTGGTACTCCTGTATATAGCCATGTTATTACCTAGTACCCCTGACTCAGTACTGGTACTCCCTGTATATAGCCATGTTATTACCTGGTACCCCTGACTCAGTACTGGTACTCCCTGTATATAGCCATGTTATTACCTGGTACCCCTGACTCAGTACTGGTACTCTGTGTATATAGCCATGTTACTACCTAGTACCCCCTGACTCAGTACTGGTACTCCCTGTATATAGCCATGTTATTACCTAGTACCCCTGACTCAGTACTGGTACTCCTGTATATAGCCATGTTATTACCTGGGTACCCCTGACTCAGTACTGGTACTCCGTGTATATAGCCATGTTACTACCTGGTACCCCTGACTCAGTACTGGTACTCCCTGTATATAGCCATGTTATTACCTGGTACCCCTGACTCAGTACTGGTACTCCCTGTATATAGCCATGTTACTACCTAGTACCCCTGACTCAGTACTGGTACTCCTGTATATAGCCATGTTATTACCTGGTACCCTGACTCAGTACTGGTACTCCTGTATATAGCCATGTTACTACCTGGTACCCTGACTCAGTACTGGTACTCCGTGTATATAGCCATGTTATTACCTGGTACCCTGACTCAGTACTGGTACTCCGTGTATATAGCCATGTTATTACCTGGTACCCCTGACTCAGTACTGGTACTCCCTGTATATAGCCATGTTATTACCTGGTACCCCTGACTCAGTACTGGTACTCCCTGTATATAGCCATGTTATTACCTAGTACCCCTGACTCAGTACTGGTACTCCCTGTATATAGCCATGTTATTACCTGGTACCCCTGACTCAGTACTGGTACTCCCTGTATATAGCCATGTTATTACCTAGTACCCCTGACTCAGTACTGGTACTCCTGTATATAGCCATGTTACTACCTAGTACCCCTGACTCAGTACCGGTACTCCCTGTATATAGCCATGTTATTACCTAGTACCCCTGACTCAGTACTGGTACTCCCTGTATATAGCCATGTTACTACCTGGTACTCCCTGTATATAGCCATGTTACTACCTAGTACCCTGACTCAGTACTGGTACTCCTGTATATAGCCATGTTATTACCTGGTACCCCTGACTCAGTACTGGTACTTCCTGTATATAGCCATGTTATTACCTAGTACCCTGACTCAGTACTGGTACTCCTGTATATAGCCATGTTATTACCTGGTACCCCTGACTCAGTACTGGTACTCCCTGTATATAACCATGTTATTACCTGGTACCCCTGACTCAGTACTGGTACTCCTGTATATAGCCATGTTATTACCTGGTACTCCCTGTATATTGACTCAGTACTGGTACTCCCTGTATATAGCCATGTTATTACCTGGTACCCCTGACTCAGTACTGGTACTCCCTGTATATAGCCATGTTACTACCTAGTACCCCTGACTCAGTACTGGTACTCCCTGTATATAGCCATGTTATTACCTAGTACCCCTGACTCAGTACTGGTACTCCCTGTATATAGCCATGTTATTACCTGGTACCCCTGACTCAGTACTGGTACTCCCTGTATATAGCCATGTTATTACCTGGTACTCCCTGTATATAGCCATGTTATTACCTGGTACCCCTGACTCAGTACTGGTACTCCCTGTATATAGCCATGTTATTACCTGGTACCCCTGACTCAGTACTGGTACTCCCTGTATATAGCCATGTTATTACCTGGTACCCCTGCATATTGACTCAGTACTGGTACTCCCTGTATATAGCCATGTTATTACCTGGTACCCCTGACTCAGTACTGGTACTCCTGTATATAGCCATGTTATTACCTGGTACCCCTGACTCAGTACTGGTACTCCCTGTATATAGCCATGTTATTACCTAGTACCCCTGACTCAGTACTGGTACTCCCTGTATATAGCCATGTTACTACCTGGTACCCCTGACTCAGTACTGGTACTCCTGTATATAGCCATGTTATTACCTGGTACCCCTGACTCAGTACTGGGTACTCCTGTATATAACCATGTTATTACCTGGTACCCCTGACTCAGTACTGGTACTCCCTGTATATAGCTCATGTTATTACCTGGTACTCCTGTATATAACCATGTTATTACCTGGTACCCCTGCATATTGACTCAGTACTGGTACTCCCTGTATATAGCCATGTTATTACCTGGTACCCCTGACTCAGTACTGGTACTCCCTGTATATAGCCATGTTATTACCTGGTACCCCTGACTCAGTACTGGTACTCCCTGTATATAGCCATGTTATTACCTAGTACCCCTGACTCAGTACTGGTACTCCCCTGTATATAGCCATGTTATTACCTGGTACCCCTGACTCAGTACTGGTACTCCCTGTATATAGCCATGTTATTACCTGGTACCCCTGACTCAGTACTGGTACTCCCTGTATATAAGCCATGTTATTACCTAGTACCCCTGACTCAGTACTGGTACTCCCTGTATATAACCATGTTATTACCTGGTACCCCTGCATATTGACTCAGTACTGGTACTCCCTGTATATAGCCATGTTATTACCTGGTACCCCTGACTCAGTACTGGTACTCCCTGTATATAGCCATGTTATTACCTGGTACCCCTGACTCAGTACTGGTACTCCTGTATATAGCCATGTTATTACCTGGTACTCCCTGTATATAGCCATGTTATTACCTAGTACCCCTGACTCAGTACTGGTACTCCTGTATATAACCATGTTATTACCTGGTACCCCTGCATATTGACTCAGTACTGGTACTCCCTGTATATAGCCATGTTATTACCTGGTACCCCTGACTCAGTACTGGTACTCCCTGTATATAGCCATGTTACTACCTAGTACCCCTGACTCAGTACTGGTACTCCCTGTATATAGCCATGTTATTACCTAGTACCCCTGACTCAGTACTGGTACTCCCTGTATATAGCCATGTTACTACCTAGTACCCCTGACTCAGTACTGGTACTCCCTGTATATAGCCATGTTACTACCTAGTACCCCTGACTCAGTACTGGTACTCCCTGTATATAGCCATGTTATTACCTAGTACCCCTGACTCAGTACTGGTACTCCTGTATATAGCCATGTTATTACCTGGTACCCCTGACTCAGTACTGGTACTCCGTGTATATAGCCATGTTATTACCTGGTACCCCTGACTCAGTACTGGTACTCCCTGTATATAGCCATGTTATTACCTGGTACCCCTGACTCAGTACTGGTACTCCTGTATATAGCCATGTTATTACCTGGTACCCCTGACTCAGTACTGGTACTCCCTGTATATAGCCATGTTATTACCTGGTACTCCCTGTATATAGCCATGTTATTACCTAGTACCCTGACTCAGTACTGGTACTCCTGTATATAGCCATGTTACTACCTAGTACCCCTGACTCAGTACTGGTACTCCCTGTATATAGCCATGTTATTACCTGGCACCGTAGATGTTTATGGGTAGTGTAGTCCTACATGTCTCTCTGCCTCCATCTTAGAATACTGCAGAAGTAGCAATTTATGGATAATGTAGTCCCACCTGTCTGCCACCAGTTTAGCGTACTGCAGCAGTAGAGGTTCATGGGTAGGGTGGTCCTACCTGTCTCTCTGCCTCCATCTTAGCGTACTGCAGCAGTAGAGGTTCATGGGTAGGGTAGTCCTACCTGTCTCTCTGCCTCCATCTTAGCGTGACTGCAGCAGTAGAGGTTCTCCGTGGGTCTTCAGGTATTCTCTCTGACACCGGTCCGACAGGGAGGCTTCATTAGGCAGGAAGTTACTGGCCCACACCTATGACATCACAGAAAGAGGACAACACTGGGTAAGAGCACAGAAGTAGGAGCAGGGATGAGAGGAGACAGTGGAGAGGAGAGGGATTAGGAGGAAGGAGGAGAGAGGAGCAGAGGAGAGGAGAGGAGGAGAGAGGGATTAGGAGGGAAGGAGGAGAGGAGAGGAGAGAGGGATTAGGAGGAAGGAGGAGAGAGGAGGAGAGGAGGAGAGAGAGGGATTAGGAGGAAGGAGGGAGAGGAGGAGAGGAGACAGTGGAGAGGAGAGAGGATTAGGAGGAAGGAGGAGAGAGGAGGAGAGGAGACAGTGGAGAGGGAGAGGGATTAGGAGGAAGGAGGAGGAAAGTGGAGGGAGAGAGGGATTAGGAGGAAGGAGGAGAGAGGGAGGAGAGGAAACAGTGGAGAGGAGAGAGGGATTAGGAGGAAGGAGGAGAGAGGGAGGAGAGGAAACAGTGATGAGGAGAGAGGGATTAGGAGGAATGAGGAGAGAGGAGGAGAGGAGACAGTGGAGAGGAGAGAGGGATTAGGAGGAAGGAGGGAGAGGAGACAGTGGAGAGGAGAGAGAGATTAGGAGGAAGGAGGAGATAGGAGGAGAGGAGACAGTGGAGAGGAGAGAGGGATTAGGAGGAAGGAGGAGAGAGGGAGGAGAGGAAACAGTGGAGAGGAGAGAGGGATTAGGAGGAAGGAGGAGAGAGGAGGAGAGGAGACAGTGGAGAGGAGAGAGGGATTAGGAGGAAGGAGGAGGAGGAGGAGAGGAAACAGCAGCATCACACAGGGACAGAGAGTAATATCATGTCTGTCTGTCACCTCAGGACAATAATAACACACTAACTCTAACCCTAACCCAGCAGAACTGGCTCTTTAAATAACCCACCACAACGCAGGGCTGTTCTATCATATGCAAAGATACTAGGCAAAGAAACAGGTTCCAGAAACGGTTCTGTTTTTCCCCAAACCATAGGAAGCAACTTGAGCAAACATGAAGATGGATGGAATAGGATCCTATCCATCCATCTCTTCCTCCATCTCTCCCTCCATCCATCTAATCCTCCTCCCTTATCATCCATCTCTCCCTCCATCCATCTAATCCTCCTCCCTTATCATCCATCTCTCCCTCCATCCCTCTAATCCTCCTCCCCTATCCATCCATCTCTCCCTCCATCCATCTAATCCTCCTCCCTTATCATCCATCTCTCCCTCCATCTCTCCCTCCATCCCTCTAATCCTCCTCCCCTCTCCATCCATCTCTCCCTCCATCTCTCCCTCCATCCCTCTAATCCTCCTCCCCTCTCCATCCATCTCTCCCTCCATTTCTCTCATCCTTCTCCCCTCTCCATTCATCTTTCCCTCCCACACCCAAGGGTGGCTCGCAGGCAGCATCAACCCAATTTTACCTGCAGCACATAGACAGAGAGGATTATATATTCTTTTTTTTAAAGTTTTCAGTTTTTTTCATATACATTTCATGGTTTACAATATCAGATGACTTGATACAGTCAGGTATTTTTATTGTAGATGAGCCATATATACTGAACAAAATATAAACTTAACATGCAACAATTTCAAGAATTCTACTTGGTTACAGTTCATATAAGAAAATCAGTCAATTGAAATAAATTCATCAGGACCTAATCTATGGATTTCACAGGGCATGGGCACAGCCATGGGTGGGCCTGGGAGGGGGCATAGGACCAACCACTGGGGGAGCCAGGCACACCAACGGGGAGACCAGGCCCAGTCAATCAGAATGAGTTTTTCAACACAAAAGGTGTTATTACAGACAGAAATACTCCTCAGCACTTCATCTGTGGCATTGAGTCGAGTGACAAAACCGGTACATTTTAGAGTGGCCTGTTATTGTCTCCAGCACAAGGTGCACCTGTGTAATGATCATGCTGTTTAATCAGCTTTTGATATGCCACCCTGTCAGGAGGATGGATTATCTTGGCAAAAGCGAGAAATGCTAACTAACAGGGATGTAAACTAATATGTGCACAACATTTGAGAGAAATAAGCTTTTTTTGCATATAGGACATTTCTGGGATTTTTTATTTCGGTCATGAAACATGGGACAAGCACTTTTACATGTTGCGTTTATATTTTAGTTCAGTATACATAGCAGATTACAGTGCATTCGGAAAGTATTCAGATCCCTTAACTTTTTCCACATTTTGTTACATTACAACATTATTTTAAAATGGATTAAATAAATACAAATCCTCTTCAATCTAAACACAATACCCCATAATGTGAAGAGAAAACAGGTTTTTCATAAATGTTTCCACATTTATTAAACATAAAATACAGAAATACCTTATTTACATAAGAATTCAGGCCCTTTGCTATGAGACTCAAAATTGAGACAAGGTGCATCCTGTTTCCGTTGATAATCCTTGAGAAGTTTCTACAACTTGATTGGAGTCCGCCTGTGGTAAATTCAATTGATTGGACATGATTTGGAAAGGCACACACCTGTCTATATAGGGTCCCACAGTTGACAGTGCATGTCAGAGCAAAAACCAAGCCATGAGGTCGAAGGAATTGTCCGTAGAGCTCCGAGACAGGATTGTGTCGAGGCACAGATCTGGGGAAGGGTATCAAAACATTTTTGCAGCATTGAAGGTCCCCAAGAACACAAGAATGGGAGAAACTCCCCAAATACAGGTGTGCCAAGCTTGTAGCATCATACCCAAGATGACTCGAGGCTGTAATCGCTGCCAAAGGTGCTTCAACAAAGTACTGAGTAAAGGGTCTGAATACTGTTACATGTACATTTTATATATATACACACTACGGTCAAAGTTTTTAGAACACCTACTAATTCAAGGGTTTTTCTTTATTTTTACTATTTTCTACATTGTAGAATAATAGTGAAGACATCAAAACTATGACATAACACATATGGAATCATGTAGTAACCAAAAAGTGTTAAACAAATCAAAATATGTTTTATATTTCAGTTGAGTTTATATTTTCTTCAAGTAGCCACCCTTTGCCTTGATGACAGCTTACACACTCTTGGCATTCCTCTCAAACAGCTTCATGAGGTAGTCACCTGGAATGCATTTCTATTAACAGGTGTGCCTTCTTAAAAAGTTAATTTGTGGAATTTATTTCCTTCTTAATGCGCTTAAGCCAATCAGTTGTGTTGTTACAAGGTAGGGGGTATACAGAAGATAGCCCTATTTGGTAAAAGACCAAGTCCATATTATGGCAAGAACAGCTCAAATAAGCAAGAGAAACGACAGTCCATTATTACTTTAAGACAAGAAGGTCAGTCAATCCGAAACATTTCAAGAACTTTGAACGTTTCTTCAAGTGCAGTTGCAAAAACCATTAAGCGCTATGATGAAACTGGCTCTCATGAGGACCACCACGGAATGGGAAGACCCAGAGTTACCTCTGCTGCAGAGGATAAGTTCATTAGTGTTACCAGCCTCAGCTCGCAGCCCAAATAAATTCTTCACAGAGTTCAAGTAACAGACACATCTCAACATCATCTGTTCAGAGGGGACTGTGTGAATCAGGCCTTCATGGTTGAATTGCTGCAAAGAAACCAATACTAAAGGACACCAATAAGAAGAAGAGACTTGCTTGGGCCAAGAAACACGAGCAATGGACATTAGACCAGAGGAAATCTGTAATTTGGTCTGATGAGTCCAAATTGGAGATTTTTGTTCCAACCGCCGTGTCTTTGTGAGACGCGGTGTGGGTGAACGGATTATCTCCGCATGTGTGGTTCCCACCATAAAGCATGGAGGAGGAGGTGTTATGGTGTGGGGGTTCTGTGCTGGTTACACTCTATGTGATTTATTTAGGAATTCAAGGCACACTTACCCAGCATGGCTACCACAGCATTCTGCAGCGATACGCCATCCCATCTGGTCTGGGCTTAGTGGGACTATCATTTGTTTTTCAACAGGACAATGACCCAACACACCTCCAGGCTGTGTAAGGGCTATTTTACCAAAAAGGAGAGTGATGGAGTGCTGCATCAGATGACCTGGCCTCCACAATTCCTCGAAACCTCAACCAAATTGAAATGGTTTGGGATGTTGGATGGCAGAGTGAAGGAGCCAACAAGTGCTCTGCATATGTGGGAACTCCTTCAAGACTGTTGGAAAAAGCATTCCAGGTGAAGCTGGTTGAGAGAATGCCAAGAGTGTGCAAAGCTGTCATCAAGGCAAAGGGTGGCTATTTGAAGAATCTCAAATATAAAATATATTTTGATTTGTTTAACACTTTTTTGGTTACTAAATTATTCCATGTGTTATTTCATAGTTTTGATGTCTTCACTATTATACTACAATGTAGAAAATCGTAAAAATAAAGAAAAACCCTTGAATGAGTAGGTGTTATTAAACTTTTGACCGGTAGTGTATGTTTATTGCTTCGTCATTGTGTGTGTAGATGGATGAGAAGAAAAACTAAAACAATTTCATCCATCTCAGAATAAGGCTGAAACGTAACAAAAATGAGGAAAATGTCAAAGTGTCTGAATAATTTCCGAATGCACCGTAAATAGACAGATATGGTAGCAGATCCTAAGAGATATGTAAATAGGAATGGTAGCAGATTCAATTATGAGACTGGGGGGTTAAAGGAAAGGTAGAAAAGGTTAGTTATAATAGTGAGGCTGGGGTGGGGGTGGGGGATGGAGGTTAAAGGAAAGGTAGAAAAGGTTAGTTATAATAGTGAGGCTGGGGGATGGGGGGATGGGGGGATGGGGGGTTAAAGGAAAGGTAGAAAAGGTTAGTTATAATAGTGAGGCTGGGGGATGGGGGGGATGGGGGGGAATAAGGTTAAAGGAAAGGTAGAAAAGGTTAGTTATAATAGTGAGGCTGGGGGATGGGGGGGGAATGGGGGGGTTAAAGAAGAAAGGTAGAAAAGGTTATTATAATAGTGAGGCTGGGGGGGATGGGGGGAATGGGGGGTTAAAGGAAGGTAGAAAAGGTTAGTTATAATAGTGAGGCTGGGGGGGATGGGGGATGGGGGAATGGGGGGTTAAAGGAAAGGTAGAAAAGGTAAGTTATAATAGTGAGGGGGGGTGGGGGGAATGGGGGGGTTAAAGGAAAGGTAGAAAAGGTTAGTTATAATAGTGAGGCTGGGGGGATGGGGGATGGGGGAATGGGGGGTTAAAGGAAAGGTAGAAAAGGTTAGTTATAATAGTGAGGCTGGGGGGAATGGGGGAATGGGGGGTTAAAGGGAAAGGTAGAAAGAGTTATAATAGTGAGGCTGGGGGGGATGGGGGAATGGGGGTTAAAGGAAAGGTAGAAAAGGTTAGTTATAATAGTGAGGCTAGTGGGGGGAATGGGGGGTTAAAGGAAGAGGTAGAAAAGGTTAGTTATAATAGTGAGGCTGGGGGATGGGGGGATGGGGGGAATGGGGGTTAAAGGAAAGGTAGAAAAGGTTAAGCGTTAGAAGCGAGGCTGGGGGGATGGGGGGGAATGGGGGGTTAAAGGAAAGGTAGAGAAAAGGTTAGTTATAATAGTGAGGCTGGGGGGATGGGGGAATGGGGGGTTAAAGGAAAGGTAGAAAAGGTTAAGTTATAATAGTGAGGCTGGGGGGTTAAAAGAAAAGGTAGAAAAGGTTAGTTATAAGAGTGAGGCTGGGGGGATGGGGGGGATGGGGAAAGGAAGAGGTAGAAAAGGTTAGTTATAATAGTGAGGCTGGGGGATGGGGGAAATGGGGGGTTAAAGGAAAGGTAGAAAAGGTTAGTTATAAAGTGAGGCTGGGGGATGGGGGGAAATAGGGGTTAAAGGAAAGGTAGAAAAGGTTAGTTATAATAGGAGGCTGGGGGATGGGGGGGAATGGGGGGTTAAAGGAAAGGTAGAAAAGGTTAGTTATAATAGTGAGGCTGGGGGGGTGGGGTGGGGGAATGGGGGTTAAAGGAAAGGTAGAAAAGGGAAATATAATAGTGAGGCTGGGGGGATGGGGGGGGAATGGGGGGGTTAAAGGAAAGGTAGAAAAGGTTAGTTATAATAGTGAGGCTGGGGGGGGGATGGGGAAGGTTAAAGGAAGGTAGAAAAGGTTAGTTATAATAGTGAGGCTGGGGGGATGGGGGGTGGAATGGGGGTTAAAGGAAAGGTAGAAAGAAGTTAGTTATAATAGTGAGGCTGGGGAATGGAGGTTGGAAAGGTAGAAAAGGTTACATAATAGTGAGGCTGGGGGGGATGGGGGGATGGGGGAATCGGGGTTAAAGGAAAGGTAGAAAAGGTTAGTTATAATAGTGAGGCTGGGGGTGGGGGGAATGGGGGGGTTAAAGGAAAGGTAGAAAAGGTTAGTATTATAATAGTGAGGCTGGGGGGTGGGGGGTTAAAGGAAAGTAGAAAAGGTTAGTTATAATAGCAGAGGCTGGGGGTGGGAGAATGGGGGTAAAAGGAAAGGTAGAAAAGGTTAGTTATAATAGTGAGGCTGGGGGAAATGGGGGATGGGGGTTAAAGGAAAGGTAGAAAAGGTTAGTTATAATAGTGAGGCTGGGGGATGGGGAATGGGGGTTAAGAAGGAAAGGTAGAAAAAGGTTAGGAATTATAATAGTGAGGCTGGGGGTGGGGAATGGGGGGTTAGAGGAAAGGTAGAAAAGGTTAGTTATAATAGTGAGAGCTGGGGGGGATGGGGGAATGGGGGTTAAAGGAAAGGTAGAAAAGGTTAGTTATATAGTTGAGGCTGGGGGAGGGGTGGAATGGGGGTTAAAGGAAAGGTGAAAGGTTAGTTATAATAGTGAGGCTGGGGGATGGGGGGGGGATGGGGGAAATGGGGGTTAAAGGAAAGGTAGAAAAGGTTAGTTATAATAGTGAGGCTGGGGGGGATGGGGGGATTATGCTGATGCTTTGTATATATATATATTATATGTATATGTTATATATATATATATATATCTTTCTTTCTGTATGTACGTCTCTCTTTCTGGGGACTC
>NW_025535453.1:80000-91485 GCF_020615455.1 Coregonus clupeaformis | reverse complement strand
TCCACAACATCTCAACAACAAGACACTCCGGGACCTCACAGCTAGTGACCCTATAGTGTGATCCACCACATCTCAACAACAAGACACTGGGTAGAAAGCCGAGGGGACAAACAGCGTTGGTGAGTGTTGTTTGCCCAGGGGACGTTGGCATGTCCCCGTAAGTAGTGTAGATGATTAGGACGGTGTGTCCTGGTTTCTGTGTTTTTTGTTCTAGAACCGGGAACTGCAGTAGATCAGACAACATGGAGTGTTTTCCTGTTCCATGGTTTTCCTGGCATATAGAGGGGTAGTTAGATGAGGGCTGTGGGGCAGTAAGGCTCCTAGTGTGGCCAAGGTCCTGGAGAGTTGGATGGGGCAGCAGATCCCCCTGTGACCATGTTCTGGTCTCAAGTTTACTGTGCTGCCTGGCCTGGGTGGTAAGCGTGGAGGCTGTGGGGGTGGTAAGCTGGAGGGGCTGAGGGTGCTGGGCTGAAGAGGCTGTGGGTGGTAAACTGGATGGGCTGTGGGTGGTAAGCTTGAGGGGGTTAGGGAGGACGTAGGATGGAGGCGCGTGAATCCCCTTGGTGTCTGGCTTTCCAGGAACTCTCCCTGGGCCGTGGCACAGAGTGGCGAAGCCTCAAGCCACAAGATACAACAGACAGTTAGGGCTAGATACACACCCGCGACAGAGGAGAGAGGAGAGAGAGGAGAGAGGGAGAGGAGAGGAGAGGAGAGGGAGAGGAGAGGAGAGGAGAGAGAGAGGAGAGGAGAGGAGAGGAGTTTAGAGGAGAGGAGAGGAGAGGAGAGGAGAGGAGAGGAGAGGAGAGGGAGGAGGGAGGAGAAGGAGAGGGGGTGAGGGGGAGAGGAGAGAGAGAGAGGAGAGGAGAGAGAGGAGGGGAGGGGAGGGGAGGAGACGAGAGAGAGGAGAGGAGAGGGAGAGGAGGGGAGGGGAGGAGAGGAGAGAGAGAGGAGAGGAGAGTGAGAGGAGAGGAAGAGAGAGGAGAGAGAGGAGAGGAGAGGAGAGGAGAGGAGAGGATGGAGAGGAGAGGAGACCAGAGGAGAGGAGAGGAGAGGAGAGGAGAGGAGAGGAGAGGAGAGAGAGGAGAGGAGAGGAGAGGAGAGGAGAGGAGATGTGTTCCAATTGAGGAGAGGAGAAGAGAGGAGAGGAGAGGATGGAGGAGAGGAGAGGGAGGGAGGGAGGGAGGGAGGGAGGAGAGAGAGGAGAGGAGAGGAGAGGAGAGGAGAGGAGAGGAGAGGAGAGGAGAGGAGAGGGAGAGGGAGAGGGAGAGGAGAGGAGAGGAGAGGAGACGGAGGGAGGGAGGGAGGGGAGGGAGGGAGGGAGGGAGGGAGGGTGAGAGGAAGAGAGGAAGGAGAGGAGAGGGGAGGAGGGAGGGAGGGAGGGAGGGAGGGAGGGAGGAGAGGAGAGGTTTCCAAGGAAGGAGAGGAGAGGAGAGGAGAGGATTGATGAGGGGAGAGGGAGGGAGAAGAAGAGAGGAGAGGGGTGTAGGGAGGAGAGGAGAGGGAGAGGAGAGGAGAGGCAGGAGGAGAGGAGAGGAGGGGAGAGGAGAGAGAGGAGAGGAGAGGAGAGGAGAGGAGAGGGAGAGGAGAGGAGAGGAGAGAGAGGGAGAGAGAGGAGAAGGTGGTGGAGAAGAGAGGAGAGGAGAGGAGAGGAGAGAAGAGGAGAGGAGAGGAGAGGAGAGGAGAGAGAGAGAGAGGAGAGAGAGGAGAAGAGAGGAGAGAGGAGAGGAGAGGATGGAGAGAGGAGAGGAGAGGAGAGGAGAGAGAGGAGGAGAGGAGAGGAGAGGAGAGGGAGAGGAGAGGGGACGGAGGGGGGAGGAGGAGGGAGGAGAGGAAGGATGAGAGGAGGGAGAGGAGAGGAGAGGAGAGGAGAGAGGAGAGGAGAGGAGAGCGGAGAGGAGAGGAGAGGGGAGGGAGGAGGAGAAGAGAGGAAAGGGGTGTTGAGGGAGGGAGGGTGGAGAGGGACAGTGTGTTGGCTGAGGTTGGTTTGAGTTTATGGCCACAGAGGAGGGGGGTAAATCTAGTAGAACAAGGGAGACTTTAATACACACTCCTCTCTCCTTAAGGCCATCTAGGGACACTTCTGTCTGATCCTGGGTCAGCATGGAACAACTCTGGAGGGGGTCTGTCTGTGTGGAGTATGGAGGTGTGCTGGTGAAGTGGTGGTTATGTGACACAGAGAGACACCATTTCTGATATTTAAGCCCATATATACTGTACATACACGCATACACACTCAGCACAGCACTGCCGGGGGTTAGGGGTTAGGTTAGCACTGCCGTTCCAAGAGCCCTGATAAAGGTGGTTAGGGTTAGGAGTTAGCACTGCCGGTCCAAAGAGCCTCTGATAAAGGGTTAGGGTTAGGTTAGCACTGCCGGTCCAAAGAGCCTCTGATAAAGGGTTAGGGTTAGGGTTAGCACTGCCGTTCCAAAAGAGCCTCTGATAAAGGGTTAGGTTAGGGGTTAGCACTGCCCGGTCAAAGAGCCTCTGATAAGAGGGTTAGGGTTAGAAGGTTAGCACTGCCGGTCCAAAGAGCCTCTGATAAAGGGTTAGGGTTAGTTAGCACTGCCGGTCCAAAGAGCCTCTGATAAAGGGTTAGGGTTGAAGCACTGCCGGTCCAAAGAGCCTCTGATAAAGGGTTAGGGGTTAGCACTGCCATTCCAAAGAGCCTCTGATAAAGGGTTAGGGTTAGGTTAGCACTGCCGGGTCCAAAGAGCCTCTGATAAAGGGTTAGGGTTAGATTAGCACTGCCGGTCCAAAGAGCCTCTGATAAAGGGTTAGGGTTAGGGTTAGCACTGCCTCGGTCCAAAGAGCCTCTGATAAAGGGTTAGGCTTAGCACTGCCAGTCCAAAGAGCCTCTGATAAAGGGTTAGGGTTAGGGTTAGCACTGCCGGTCCAAAGAGCCTCTGATAAAGGGTTAGGTTAGTAGGTTAGCACCCCGGTCCAAAGAGCCTCTGATAAAGGGTTAGGGTTAGCACTGCCGTGCTCCAAAGAGCCTCTGATAAAGGGTTAGGTTTAGGTTAGCACCCAGTCCAAAGAGCCTCTGATAAAGGGTTAGGGTTAGGTTAGCACTGCCGTCCAAAGAGCCTCTGATAAAGGGTTAGGTAGGATTAGCACTGCCGGTCCAAAGAGCCTCTGATAAAGGGTTAGGGTTACGGTTAGCACTGCCGGTCCAAAGAGCCTCTGATAAAGGGTTAGGTTAGACTTTTGCCGGTCCAAAGAGCCTCTGATAAAGGGTTAGGGTTAGTCACGCCGGTCCAAAGAGCCTCTGATAAAGGGTTAGGTTAGATTAGCACTGCCGGGTCCAAAGAGCCTCCTGATAAAGGGGTTAGGTTAGGTTAGCACTACCGGTCCAAAAGCCTCTGATAAAGGGTCTAGCATGCCGGTCCAAAGAGCCTCTAATAAAGGGTTAGGGTTAGGGTTGAAGCACTGCTGGTCCAAAGAGCCTCTGATAAAGGGTTAGGTTAGGGTTAGCACTGCCGGTCCAAAGATCCTCTGATAAAGGGTTAGGGTTAGGGTGCTAGCACTGCCGGTCCAAAGAGCCTCTGATAAAGGGTTTGGTTAGGTTACCACTGCCGGTCCAAAGAGCCTCTGATAAAGGGTTAGGGGTTAGGGTTAGCACTGCCGGTCCAAAGAGCCTCTGATAAAGGGGTTAGGGTTAGGGTTAGCACTGCCGGTCCAAAGAGCCTCTGATAAAGGGTTAGGGTTAGGGTTAGCACTGCTCGGTCCAAAGAGCCTCTGATAAAGGGTTAGGGTTAGCACTTCCGGTCCAAAGATCCTCTGATAAAGAGCTAGGGTTAGGGTTAGCACTGCCAGTCCAAAGAGCCTCTGATAAAGGGTTAGGTTAGGGTTAGCACTGCCGGTCCAAAGAGCCTCTGATAAAGAGAGTTAGGTTAGCACTGCCGGTCCAAAGAGCCTCTGATAAAGGGTTAGCACTGCCAGTCCAAAGAGCCTCTGATAAAGGGTTAGGGTTAGGGTTAGCACTGCCGGTCCAAAGAGCCTCTGATAAAGTGTTAGGGTTAGCACTGCCGGTCCAAAGAGCCTCTGATAAAGGGTTAGGGTTAGGGTTAGCACTGCCGGTCCAAAGAGCCTCTGATAAAGGGTTAGGGTTAGCACTGCCAGTCCAAAGAGCCTCTGATAAAGGGTTAGGTTAGGGTTAGCACTGCCGGTCCAAAGAGCCTCTGATAAAGGGTTAGGTTAGCACTGCCGGTCCAAAGAGCCTCTGATAAAGGGTTAGGGTTAGCACTGCCGGTCTAAAGAGCCTCTGATAAAGGGTTAGGGTTAGCACTGCCGGTCCAAATAGCCTCTGATAAAGTGTTAGGGTTAGCACTGCCGGTCCAAAGAGCCTCTGATAAAGGGTTAGGTTAGGGTTAGCACTGCCGGTCCAAAGAGCCTCGATAAAGGGTTAGGGGTTAGCACTGCCGGTCCAAAGAGCCTCTGGTAAGGGGTTAGGGTTAGCACTGCCAGTCCAAAGAGCCTCTGATAAAGGGTTAGGGTTAGGGTTAGCACTGCCGGTCCAAAGAGCCTCTGATAAAGGGTTAGGGTTAGCACTGCCGGTCCAAAGAGCCTCTGATAAAGTGTTAGGGTTAGCACTGCCAGTCCAAAGAGCCTCTGATAAAGGGTTAGGGTTAGCACTGCCGGTCCAAAGAGCCTCTGATAAAGGGTTAGGGTTGCACTGCCGGTCCAAAGAGCCTCTGATAAAGGGTTAGGGTTAGCACTGCCGGTCCAAAGAGCCTCTGATAAAGGGTTAGGTTAGGGGTTAGCACTGCCGGTCCAAAGAGCCTCTGATAAAGGGTTAGGTTAGGGTTAGCACTGCCGGTCCAAAGAGCCTCTGATAAAGGGTTAGGGTTAGGGTTAGCACTGCCGGTCCAAAGAGCCTCTGATAAAGGGTTAGGGTTAGGGTTAGCACTGCCGGTCCAAAGAGCCTCTGATAAAGGGTTAGCACTGCCGGTCCAAAGAGCCTCTGATAAAGGGTTAGGGTTAGCACTGCCGGTCCAAAGAGCCTCTGATAAAGGGTTAGGGTTAGCACTGCCGGTCCAAAGAGCCTCTGATAAAGGGTTAGGGTTAGCACTGCCGGTCCAAAGAGCCTCTGATAAAGGGTTAGGGTTAGCACTGCCGGTCCAGAGAGCCTCTGAGAAAGCTCCCTGGAACTCACTTTTATTGCAAATGTAGCTCTTTAATCAGAAAATATACTTTTTAAGAAACACTTTGTTTCAACTCCAAAAAATAGTCTAGTATTTTCCAAATATTTCCCACTAGCTAGAAAAAAAAGAACAAAAAAAATACAACTTTCTTGGTCTGAAAGAGAAGTGGCCAACAACAAAGCCAACTATCAGCACTGTTGCAGAGCTGAGGTGGTTCCCAAAAACAAAGCCAACTATCAGCACTGTTGCAGAGGTGAGGTGGTTCCAACACGCTACCTGAGTCCTAAACCGCTGAGTCAGCCTTTAAAGAGAGCGGCTCAGCCACTTGATTGATTGGATTTAAAGCTGCCCGCTTCCCATGAATTACTGTTCTGTGTAACTGGACTGGACCTGGACCTGCCGCTAGCTGGATTGGACCTGCCGGGCCGGGCCAGACTGACATGGAATGACATTGAACAACAAAGACAAAAGTTCTCTTCCAACATCAATATGATAAAGTGAGGAGGAGGACCTATATTCACACAGCAGGAAAAGAGAATGTTCTCAATCTTCTTTCCAACAGCTACAGAGCAGAGCCATTGTATTATATACAGCTACAGAGCAAAGCCATGGTATTATATACAGCTACAGAGCAGAGCCATGGTATTATATACAGCTACAGAGCAGAACCATTGTATTATATACAGCTACAGAGCAGAGCCATGGTATTATATACAGCTACAGAGCAGAACCATGATATTATATACAGCTACAGAGCAGAACCATGGTATTATATACAGCTACAGAGCAGAGCAGAGCCATGGTATTATATACAGCTACAGAGCAGAACCATGGCATTATATACAGCTACAGAGCAGAACCATGGTATTATATACAGCTACAGAGAAGGGCCATTGTATTATATACAGCTACAGAGCAGAGCCATGGTATTATATACAGCTACAGAGCAGAGCAGCAACCATGGTATTATATACAGCTACAGAGCAGAACCATGGTATTATATACAGCTACAGAGCAGAGCCATTGTATTATATACAGCCACATAGCAGAGCCATGGTATTATATACAGCTACAGAGCAGAGCAGAACCATGGTATTATATACAGCTACAGAGCAGAACCATGGTATTATATACAGCTACAGAGCAGGGCCATGGTATTATATACAGCTACAGAGCAGAGCAATGGTATTATATACAGCTACAGAGCAGAGCCATGGTATTATATACAGCTACAGAGCAGAGCCATGTTATTATATACAGCTACAGAGCAGAGCCATTGTATTATATACAGCTACAGAGCAGAACCATTGTATTATATATCAGCTACAGAGCAGAGCAGAACAAGGGGTATTATATACAGCTACAGAGAAGGGCCAATGTTATTATATACAGCTACAGAGCAGAGCACAGCCATGGTCTTATATACAGCTACAGAGCAGAGCCATGGTATTATATACAGCTACAGAGCAGAGCCATGGTATTATATACAGCTACAAAGCAGAACCATGGTATTATATACAGCTACAGAGCAGAGCCATGGTATTATATACAGCTACAAAGCAGAGCCCATGGTATTATATACAGCTACAAAGCAGAGCCATGGTATTATATACAGCTACAGAGCAGAGCCATGGTATTATATACAGCTACAGAGCAGAACCATGGTATTATATACAGCTACAGAGCAGAGCAGAGTCATGGTATTATATACAGCTACAGAGCAGAGCCATGGTATTATATGCAGCTACAGAGCAGAGCCATGGTATTATATACAGCTACAGAGCAGAACCATTGTATTATATACAGCTACAGAGCAGAGCCATGGTATTATATACAGCTACAGAGCAGAACCATGGTATAAAGTATATACAGCTACAGAGCAGAACCATTGTATTATATACAGCTACAGAGCAGAGCCATGGTATTATATACAGCTACAGAGCAGAACCATGGTATTATATACAGCTACAGAGCAGAACCATGGTATTATATACAGCTACAGAGCAGAGCAGAGCCATGGTATTATATACAGCTACAGAGCAGAACCATGGCATTATATACAGCTACAGAGCAGAACCATGGTATTATATACAGCTACAGAGAAGGGCCATTGTATTATATACAGCTACAGAGCAGAGCCATGGTATTATATACAGCTACAGAGCAGAGCAGAACCATGGTATTATATACAGCTACAGAGCAGAACCATGGTATTATATACAGCTACAGAGCAGAGCCATTGTATTATATACAGCCACATAGCAGAGCCATGGTATTATATACAGCTACAGAGCAGAGCAGAACCATGGTATTATATACAGCTACAGAGCAGAACCATGGTATTATATACAGCTACAGAGCAGGACCATGGTATTATATACAGCTACAGAGCAGAGCAATGGTATTATATACAGCTACAGAGCAGAGCCATGGTATTATATACAGCTACAGAGCAGAGCCATGGTATTATATACAGCTACAGAGCAGAGCCATTGTATTATATACAGCTACAGAGCAGAACCATTGTATTATATACAGCTACAGAGCAGAGCAGAACAAGGGTATTATATACAGCTACAGAGAAGGGCCAATGTTATTATATACAGCTACAGAGCAGAGCACAGCCATGGTCTTATATACAGCTACAGAGCAGAGCCATGGTATTATATACAGCTACAGAGCAGAGCCATGGTATTATATACAGCTACAAAGCAGAACCATGGTATTATATACAGCTACAGAGCAGAGCCATGGTATTATATACAGCTACAAAGCAGAGCCATGGTATTATATACAGCTACAAAGCAGAGCCATGGTATTATATACAGCTACAGAGCAGAGCCATGGTATTATATACAGCTACAGAGCAGAACCATGGTATTATATACAGCTACAGAGCAGAGCAGAGTCATGGTATTATATACAGCTACAGAGCAGAGCCATGGTATTATATACAGCTACAGAGCAGAGCCATGGTATTATATACAGCTACAGAGCAGAACCATGGTATTACATACAGCTACGGAGCAGAGCCATGGTATTATATACAGCTACAGAGCAGAGCAGAGCCATGGTATTATATACAGCTACAGACCAGAGCAGAGCCATGGTATTATATACAGCTACAGAGCAGAACCATGGTATTATATACAGCTACAGAGCAGAGCCATGGTATTATATACAGCTACAGAGCAGAGCAATGGTATTATATACAGCTACAGAGCAGAGCCATGGTATTATATACAGCTACAGAGCAGAGCAGAGCCATGGTATTATATACAGCTACAGAGCAGAATCATGGTATTATATACAGCTACAGAGCAGAACCATGGTATTATATACAGCTACAGAGCAGAACCATGTATTATATACAGCTACAGAGCAGAGCCATTGTATTATATACAGCTACAGAGCAGAGCCATGGTATTATATACAGCTACAGAGCCGAGCAGAACAATGGTATTATATACAGCTACAGAGCAGAGCCTTGGTATTATATACAGCTACAGAGCAGAGCTATTGTATTATATACAGCTATAGAGCAGAGCCATGGTATTATATACAGCTACAGAGCAGAATCATTGTATTATATACAGCTACAGAGCAGAGCCATGGTATTATATACAGCTACAGAGCAGAGCCATGGTATTATATACAGCTACACAGCAGAACCATTGTATTATATACAGCTACAGAGCAGAACATGGTATTATATACAGCTACAGAGCAGAGCAGAGCCATGGTATTATATACAGCTACAGAGCAGAACATGGTATTATATACAGCTACAGAGCAGAGCAGAGCCATGGTATTATATACAGCTACAGAGCAGAACATGGTATTATATACAGCTACAGAGCAGAGCAGAGCCATGGTATTATATACAGCTACAGAGCAGGACCATGGTATTATATACAGCTACAGAGCAGAGCCATGGTATTATATACAGCTACAGAGCAGAGCAGAACCATGGTATTATATACAGCTACAGAGCAGAACCATGGTATTATATACAGCTACAGAGCAGGGCCATGGTAATATATACAGCTACAGAGCAGAGCCATGGTATTATATACAGCTACAGAGCAGAGCCATGGTATTATATACAGCTACAGAGCAGAGCCATGGTATTATATACAGCTACAGAGCAGAGCCATGGTATTATATACAGCTACAGAGCAGAGCAGAGTCATGGTATTATATACAGCTACAGAGCATAGCCATGGTATTATATACAGGTACAGAGCAGAACCATGGTATTACATACAGCTACAGAGCAGAGCCATGGTATTATATACAGCTACAGAGCAGAGCAGAGCCATGGTATTATATACAGCTACAGAGCAGAACCATGGTATCATATACAGCTACAGAGCAGAGCCATGGTATTATATACAGCTACAGAGCAGAATCATGGTATTATATACAGCTACAGAGCAGAACCATGGTATTATATACAGCTACAGAGCAGAACCATGTATTATATACAGCTACAGAGCAGAGCCATTGTATTATATACAGCTACAGAGCAGAGCCATTGTATTATATACAGCTACAGAGCCGAGCAGAACAATGGTATTATATACAGCTACAGAGCAGAGCCATGGTATTATATACAGCTACAGAGCAGAGCTATTGTATTATATACAGCTACAGAGCAGAGCCATGGTATTATATACAGCTACAGAGCAGAATCATGGTATTATATACAGCTACAGAGCAGAGCAATGGTATTATATACAGCTACAGAGCAGAGCCATGGTATTATATACAGCTACACAGCAGAACCATTGTATTATATACAGCTACAGAGCAGAACATGGTATTTTATACAGCTACAGAGCAGAGCAGAGCCATGGTATTATATACAGCTACAGAGCAGAACATTGTATTATATACAGCTACAGAGCAGAGCAGAGCCATGGTATTATATACAGCTACAGAGCAGAACATGGTATTATATACAGCTACAGAACAGAGCAGAGCCATGGTATTATATACAGCTACAGAGCAGGACCATGGTATTATATACAGCTACAGAGCAGAGCCATGGTATTATATACAGCTACAGAGCAGAACATGGTATTTTATACAGCTACAGAGCAGAGCAGAGCCATGGTATTATATACAGCTACAGAGCAGAACATTGTATTATATACAGCTACAGAGCAGAGCAGAGCCATGGTATTATATACAGCTACAGAGCAGAACATGGTATTATATACAGCTACAGAACAGAGCAGAGCCATGGTATTATATACAGCTACAGAGCAGGACCATGGTATTATATACAGCTACAGAGCAGAGCCATGGTATTATATACAGCTACAGAGCCGAACCATGGTATTATATACAGCTACAGAGCAGAACCATGGTATTATATACAGCTACAGAGCAGAGCAGAACAATGGTATTATATACAGCTACAGAGCAGAGCAGAGCCATGGTATTATATACAGCTACAGTGCAGAACCATGGTATTATTTACAGCTACAGAGCAAAACAATGATATTATATACAGCTACAGAGCAGAGCCATGGTATTATATACAGCTACAGAGCAGAACCATGGTATTATATACAGCTACAGAGCAGAGCAGAGCCATGGTATTATATACAGCTACAGAGCAGAGCAGAGCCATGGTATTATATACAGGTACAAAGCAGAGCATGGTATTATATACAGCTACAGAGCAGAACCATGGTATTATATACAGCTACAGAGAAGAACCATGGTATTATATCCAGCTACAGAGCATAGTCATGGTATTATATACAGCTACAGAGCAGAGCATGGTATTATATACAGCTACAGAGCAGAACCATGGTATTATATACAGCTACAGAGCAGGGCCATGGTATTATATACAGCTACAGAGCAGAACCGTGGTATTATATACAGCTACAGAGGAGAGCCATGGTATTATATACAGCTACAGAGCAGAGCCATGGTATTATACACAGCTACAGAGAAGAACCATGGTATTATATACAGCTACAGAGCAGAGCCATGGTATTATATACAGCTACAGAGCAGAGCCATGGTATTATATACAGCTACAGAGCAGAACAGAACCATGGTATTATATACAGCTACAGAGCAGAGTCATGGTATTATATACAGCTACAGAGCAGAGCCATGGTATTATATACAGCTACAGAGCAGAGCCATGGTATTATATACAGCTACAGCAGAGCAGGTATTATATACAGCTACAGAGCAGAGTCATGGTATTATATACAGCTACAGAGCAGAGCCGCCTTGGTTCAAGATAATTTAATTGAGTATACCAGTGGGATCGTATTATATAGCTACAGTACCATCATGAATGGGTCACATATTGT
>NW_025535453.1:70000-75000 GCF_020615455.1 Coregonus clupeaformis | reverse complement strand
GTCGTATAGAGAGATATCAATATCTACCATACTCTGCTGTATAGAGAGATATCAATATCTACCATACTCTGTCGTATTGAGAGATATCAATATCTACCATACTCTGTCGTATTGAGAGATATCAATATCTACCATACTCTGCTGTCTAGAGAGATATCAATATCTACCATACTCTGCTGTCTAGAGAGATATCAATATCTACCATACTCTGTCGTATTGAGAGATATCAATATCTACCATACTCTGCTGTCTAGAGAGATATCAATATCTACCATACTCTGCTGTCTAGAGAGATATCAATATCTACCATACTCTGCTGTCTAGAGAGATATCAATATCTACCATACTCTGTCGTATAGAGAGATATCAGTATCTACCATACTCTGCTGTCTAGAGAGATATCAATATCTACCATACTCTGCTGTCTAGAGAGATATCAATATCTACCATACTCTGTCGTATTGAGATATATCAATATCTACCATACTCTGCTGTCTAGAGAGATATCAATATCTACCATACTCTGTCGTATAGAGAGATATCAATATCTACCATACTCTGTCGTATAGAGAGATATCAATTTCTACCATACTCTGCTGTCTAGAGAGATATCAATATCTACCATACTCTGCTGTCTAGAGAGATATCAATATCTACCATACTCTGTCGTATTGAGAGATATCAATATCTACCATACTCTGCTGTCTAGAGAGATATCAATATCTACCATACTCCGTTGTATAGAGAGATATCAATATCTACCATACTCTGCTGTCTAGAGAGATATCAATATCTACCATACTCTGTCGTATAGAGAGATATCAATATCTACCATACTCTGCTGTCTGAGAGATATCAATATCTACCATACTCTGTGGTATAGAGAGATATCAATATCTACCATACTCTGTCGTATAGAGATATCAATATCTACATTTTAGTCATTTAGCAGACGCTCTTATCCAGAGCGACTTACAGATGGGTGAGTGCATACATCATTTTTTATACTGACCCCCGTGGGAATCAAACCCACAACCCTGGTGTTGCAAACACCATGCTCTACCAACTGAGCTACATCCCTGCCGGCCATTCCCTCCCCTACCCTGGACGACGCTGGGCCAATTCGCGCCGCTGCCCCATGGGTCTCGGTCGCGGCCGGCTACGACAGAGCCTGGATTCGAACCAGGATCTCTAGTGGCAACAGTATCTACCAATATCTACCATACTCTGCTGTATAGAGATATATCAATATCTACCATACTCTGCTGTATAGAGAGATATCAATATCTACCATACTCTGCTGTATAGAGAGATATCAGTATCTACCATACTCTGCTGTATAGAGAGATATCAATATCTACCATACTCTGTCGTATTAAGATATATCAATATCTACCATACTCTGCTGTATAGAAAGATATCAATATCTACCATACTCTGCTGTTCTAGAGAGATATCAATATCTACCATACTCTGCTGTCTAGAGATATATCAATATCTACCATACTCTGCTGTCTAGAGAGATATCAATATCTACCATACTCTGCTGTATAGAGATATCAATATCTACCATACTCTGCTGTATAGAGAGATATCAGTATCTACCATACTCTGCTGTATAGAGAGATATCAATATCTACCATACTCTGCTGTATAGAGAGATATCAATATCTACCATACTCTGCTGTATAGAGAGATATCAGTATCAACCATACTCTGCTGTCTAGAGATATATCAATATCTACCATACTCTGCGGTCTAGAGAGATATCAATATCTACCATACTCTGCGGTCTAGAGAGATATCAATATCTACCATACTCTGTCGTATAGAGAGATATCAATATCTACCATACTCTGTCGTATAGAGAGATATCAATATCTACCATACTCTGCTGTCTAGAGAGATATCAATATCTACCATACTCTGTCGTATAGAGAGATATCAATATCTACCATACTCTGCTGTCTAGAGAGATATCAATATCTACCATACTCTGCTGTCTAGAGAGATATCAATATCTACCATACTCTGTCGTATAGAGAGATATCAATATCTACCATACTCTGTCGTCTAGAGAGATATCAATATCTACCATACTCTGTCGTATAGAGAGATATCAATATCTACCATACTCTGTGGTCTAGAGAGATATCAATATCTACCATACTCTGCTGTCTAGAGAGATATCAATATCTACCATACTCTGTGGTCTAGAGAGATATCAGTATCTACCATACTCTGCTGTCTAGAGAGATATCAATATCTACCATACTCTGTCGTATTGAGAGATATCAATATCTACCATACTCTGCTGTCTAGAGAGATATCAATATCTACCATACTCTGTGGTCTAGAGAGATATCAGTATCTACCATACTCCGCCATATAGAGAGATATTTATATCAAGAACCACCCAGTTTTTAATAACAAATAATTTGTAGACTGCAAGAAGCCCAAACAGATATAATGTTTGACTAAAACAGAATCATTTTAAACCTTGATTACATTAGATCTATACGATCACGTGTCTCTCTATTACGCATGGGAATACTTAGGAACAGATTTATTACATTAAAATCACTTGGAGCTCATTTACTGGTGTTTTTATAGTCTTTTATGTCCAACAATTAAAATATAAATAAAATAAAATAAGAAATATATATATGTATATATATATAAATATATATATATATATACAGTACCAGTCAGAAGTTTGGACACACCTACTCATTCCAGGGTTTTTCTTTATTTTTAACTATTTTATACATTGTAGAATAATAGTGAAGAAATCAAAACTACGAAATAACACATTTGGAATCATGTAGTAACCAAAAAAGTGTTAAACAAATCAAAATATATTTTATATTTGAGATTCTTCAAATAGCCACCCTTTGCCTTGATGACAGCTTTGCACACTCTTGGCATTATCTCAACCAGCTTCATGAGGTAGTCACCTGGAAAACATTTCAAGTAACAGGTGTGCCTTGTTAAAAGTTAATTTGTGGAATTTATTTTCTGAGCCAATCAGTTGTGTTGTGACAAGGTAGGGTTGGTATACAGAAGATACAGTTGAAGTCGGAAGTTTACATACACTTAGGTTGGAGTCATTAACAAACTATAGTTTTGGCAAGTTGGTTAGGACATCTACTTTGTGTATGACACAAGTAATTTTTCCAACAATTGTTTACAGACAGATTATTTCACTTATAATTCACTGTATCACAATTCCAGTGGGTCAGAAGTTTACATACACTAAGTTGACTGTGCCTTTAAACAGCTTGGAAAATTCCAGAAAATGATGTCATGGCTTTAGAAGCTTCTGATAGGCTAATTGACATAATTTGAGTCAATTGGAGGTGTACCTGTGGATGTATTTCAAGGCCTACCTTCAAACTCAATGCCTCTTTGCTTGACATCATGGGAAAATCAAAAGAAATCAGCCAAGACCTCAGAAAAAGAATTGTAGACCTCCACAAGTCTGGTTCATCCTTGTGAGCAATTTCCAAACGCCTGAAGGTACCACGTTCATCTGTACAAACAATAGTACGCAAGTATAAACACCATGGGACCACGCAGCCGTCATACCGCTCAGGAAGGAGACGCGTTCTGTCTCCTAGAGATGAACGTACTTTGGTGCGAAAAGTGCAAATCAATCCCAGAACAACAGCAAAGGACCTTGTGAAGATTCTGGAGGAAACAGGTACAAAAGTATCTATATCCACAGTAAAAAGAGTCCTATATCAACATAACCTGAAAGGCCGCTCAGCAAGGAAGAAGCCACTGCTCCAAAACCGCCATAAAAAAGCCAGACTACGGTTTGCAACTGCACATGGGGACAAAGGTTGCACTTTTTGGAGAAATGTCCGTTTTGCTGACCATCATTTGTTTGGAGGAAAAAAGGGGGTGCTAAGATCATGCTGTGGTGCTTTGCTGCAGGAGGGACTGTGCCTTTACAAATCCATCATGAGGGAGGAAAAATTATGTGGATATATTGACCACTGCAGCATCCTCTGTAGTGGAGGAAGGAAGGGTCCTCCTGGAGACCACTGCAGCATCCTCTGTAGTGGAGGAAGGAAGGGTCCTCCTGGAGACCACTGCAGCATCCTCTGTAGTGGAAAGGAAGGGTCCTCCTGGAGACCACTGCAGCATCCTCTGTAGTGGAGGAAGGAAGGGTCCTCCTGGAGACCACTGCAGCATCCTCTGTAGTGGAGGAAGAAAGGGTCCTCCTGGAGACCACTGCAGCATCCTCTGTAGTGGAGGAAGGAAAGGTCCTCCTGGAGACCACTGCAGCATCCTCTGTAGTGGAGGAAGGAAGGGTCCTCCCTGGAGACCACTGCAGCATCCTCTGTAGTGGAGGAAGGAAAGGTCCTCCTGGAGATCACTGCAGCATCCTCTGTAGTGGAGGAAGGAAGGGTCCTCCTGGAGACCACTGCAGCATCCTCTGTAGTGGCTGAAGGAAGGGTCCTCCTGGAGACCACTGCAGCATCCTCTGTAGTGGCTGAAGGAAGGGTCCTCCTGGAGACCACTGCAGCATCCTCTGTAGTGGCTGAAGGAAGGGTCCTCCTGGAGACCACTGCAGCATCCTCTGTAGTGGAGGAAGGGTCCTCCTGGAGACCACTGCAGCATCCTCTGTAGTGGAGGAAGGGTCCTCCTGGAGACCACTGCAGCATCCTCTGTAGTGGAGGAAGGGTCCTCCTGGAGACCACTGCAGCATCCTCTGTAGTGGAGGAAGGGTCCTCCTGGAGACCACTGCAGCATCCTCTGTAGTGGAGGAAGGGTCCTCCTGGAGACCACTGCAGCATCCTCTGTAGTGGCTGAAGGAAGGGTCCTCCTGGAGACCACTGCAGCATCCTCTGTAGTGGATGAAGGAAGGGTCCTCCTGGAGACCACTGCAGCATCCTCTGTAGTGGCTGAAGGAAGGGTCCTCCTGGAGACCACTGCAGCATCCTCTGTAGTGGCTGAAGGAAGGGTCCTCCTGGAGACCACTGCAGCATCCT